>NW_017189551.1:0-73159 GCF_001704415.2 Capra hircus | reverse complement strand
CTGCCAGTAGTGCTGAAGAATGCTGAAAGTTGAAAGATTCTATGAAGACCTACAAGACCTTTTAGAACTAACACCCAAAAAAGATGTCCTTTTCATTATAGGGGACTGGAATGCAAAAGTAAGAAGTCAAGAAACACCTGGAGTAACAGGCAAATTTGGCCTTGGATTGCAGAATGAAGCAGGGCAAAGACTAATAGAGTTTTGCCAAGAAAATGCATTGGTCATAGCAAACACCCTCTTCCAACTCAAGAGAAGACTCTACACATGGACATCACCAGATGGTCAACACCGAAATCATATTGATTATATTCTTCACAGCAAAAGGTGGAGAAGCTGTATACAATCAACAAAAACAAGACCAGGAGCTGACTGTGGCTCAGATCATGAACTCCTTATTACCAAATTCAGACTTTGAAGAAAGTAGGGAAAATCGCTAGACCATTCAGGTATGAGCTAATTCAAATCCCTTATACAGTGGAAGTGAGAAATAGATTTAAGGGCATAGATCTGATAGATAGAGTGCCTGATGAAGTATGGAATGAGGTTCGTGACATTGTACAGGAGACAGGGATCAAGACCATCCCCATGGAAAAGAAATGCAAAAAAGCAAAATGGCTGTGAAAAGAAGAGAAGCGAAAAGCAAAGGAGAAAAGGAAAGATAAAGGCATCTGAATGCAGAGTTCCAAAGAATAGCAAAAAGAGATAAGTGTAAGAAACACCGCGGGAAGAAGGAACCACCCCTATGGACCATTGTTCAGGGCCTTTTATTGGGCAGTCACTCTCGGGCAGAACTCCCGGGCTTGGGTAAGCAAGGAAGCGAGGGGGGGTCTGTGAAGCAAAGGGAGTCTGCGGGGGAAAAGGAGTCTGCGGGGTAAAGGGAGTCTGCAGAGTCTGTGAGAGTGGGGAAGGGTTTTATAGTCTGGGCTGGGGCTCCCATATAAGGAAGAAAATGCGGGCTCAGCGGTGATTGGTGTCCGAGGGCTCCGTGTCAGCTCCTGATTGGACAGCGAGGGCTTCGTGTTGGCTCCTGATTGGTCGGCTTGGTTGCGAGGCCGTCTCCGGGGCTTGTCTGCAGCGCCCTCTGCTGGGACATGTCCCGACATGCCTGACCTTGCCCTGACCTCTCACCCTGACCTTGCCCTGAACCTTTCATCCTGACCTTGCCCTGACCTTACATCCTGACCTCGCCCTGACCATACAATAAGAAAGCCTTCTTCAGCGATCAAAGCAAAGAAATAGAGGAAAAGAACAGAATGGGAAAGACGAGATTTCTTCAAGAAAATTAGAGATACCAAGGGAACACTTCATGCAGAGATGGGTTCAATAAAGGACAGATATGGTATGGACCTACCAGAAGCAGAAGATATTAAGAAGAGGGGGCCAGAATACAGAGAAGAACTATAATCACAATGGTGTGATCACTCATCTAGAGCCAGACATCTTGAAATGCGTAGTCAAGTGGGCCTTAGAAAGCATCACTACAAAGAAAGCTAGTGGAGCTGATGGAATTCGTATTGAGCTATTTCAAATTCCGAAAGATGATGCTGTCAAAGTGCTGCACTCAATATGCCAGCAAATTTGGAAAATTCAGCAGTGGCCACAGGACTGGAAAAGGTCAGTTTTCATTCCAATCCCAAAGAAAGGCAATGCCAAAGAATGCTCAAACTACTGCACCATCATTGCACTCATCTCACATGCTAGTAAAGTAATGCTCAAAATTCTCCAAGCCAGGCTTCAGCAATATGTGAATCATGAACTTCCTGGTGTTCAAGCTGGTTTTAGAAAAGGCAGAGGAACCAGAAATCAAATTGCCAGTTCCAAAGTTTTTAGCAATTCTGTGCCAGTAACTTGGAATTTAAAAAATCTAGTACATATCAAATGTATTTATACATATTTTATGTGGGATTCCTGGATAGCTCTGCTGGTAAAGAATCAGTTTGCAATGTAGGAGGCCTTGGTTCAATTCCTGGTTGGTGAAGTTCCACTGGAGAAGGGATAGGCTACCCACTCCAGTATTCCTGGGCTGCCCTGCTGCCTCAGATGGTAAAGAATCAACTTACAAGGCACGAGTCCTGGGTTCCATCCCTGGGTTGTAAAGATCCTGTGATGGAGGGCATGGCAACCCACTCTAGTATTCATACCTGGAGAATCCCTATGGACACAGGAGCCTGGTGGACTATAGTCCATGGGGTCACAGAGTTGGACATTACTAAGCACAGCACAGCACATACATATTTTATATATGTGTTTTATATATGCATATTATTTATGTAAATTCAATTCCATGCACACATATATGTATGTGTGAACATGCACACACATATGTACAGAATGAACCAAGTCCCTGTGTTACAGGAAGAGGGATCCCTTCCATGCCCCCAAGAGTGGTTACCTGACACTCAGAAATGAATTGTCTGAGAAAATGCTTATGCTAACAAAGCAAATGACTTTATTGGGAAAGGGTACCCAGATGGAGAGCAGAAGGATAAAAGAATCCAGGAGAACTGCTCTGCCAGGTGGCTGGAAGCCTCGAGTTTTATGGTGATGGGATTAGTTTCCAAGTTGTCTTTGGCCAGGCATTTTGATATAAGGTCCTTCCTGGTAGTGCAGACATTGTTCAACCAAGAAGGGTGCCAGTGAATATAATTCTAGGAAGTGTTACAACACATGGTGTCTCCCTTTGATCTTTCCTGAACTTTTCTGTTGGTGGTGGCTTATTATTTCCATGTTCTTTACAAGGACCTCCTGTCATAAAATAACTCACGTAAATGGTTACTCTATGCCTGTATAGGGTGGGCAGTTTCAGTGTGTTTCACAGAACATTTGTATAAACACCAGTTCATCAGTGTTTATAGATTAAGGCTACATCATGGCATTTATAGAAATGCTTTCCACAGACACGTCCATAGCCTTTCCAGTGGTTGGATCATGGTACTTCACAGGGACACTTTCCATAGACTAGACAGACAGATAACAATTATATGCATTATATGAAATTGATCTTTATGCAAATTTTATCTTTTCTTTTTGGGGTTTATGGCTTATGCCTAATAATGTAGGTCAACTCACAGCTTCCAAGTCAGCATATTGAAGGGACAAGTTCAGAATACAGTGAGAAATCAAGAAAATTTTATTTCAACAATCAATTTCTTAATCCTGACAAATAAAATATGAGTGGAGAGAAAAAAGACTAAATCTTAGTTGGTATCTTGAGAAAATCACAGTATGTGTCAACTATAAATTGCCACTTGCCAAGAGCACTGCCAATAGCTGAACAAGGACATTTACTATCTGCCCTGTGCTGCTGCAGCTGCCAACACCCCTAGAGAGAGTCCAGTGTGGAGTGAGGCATTCTGTGCTCCAGGCAATCTAGTCAGACAGGTTTTAAATAGTTGGTCATTTTCAGGAACTAATTTCATGATCCCAATCCCTGCATCTCCTCATGATTAGAAAAGCACTAAATCCCTTGGTGGTGACATCAGCTCTTTGACTACCAGAAAATCTTTTGTAAACTGAATGCTTTGGGGCTTCCCTGGTGGCTCAGTTGGTAAAGAACCTGCTTGCAATGCAAGAGACCTGGATTTGATCCCTAGGTCAGGAAGATACCCTAGAGGAGGAAATGGTAAGCTGCTCCAGAGAATTCCATGGGCAGAGAAACTGCAGGTTACAGTCTAAGGAGTCACAGTCTGACATGCCTGAACAATTAACACTTTCACTTTCCCCTTCATCAATATAACCTAACCTCTCCTGACCCACCTCTTTGGAGCAGTCTCTGAGATATCTGAGGTGCTGCCTTCTGCACTGCATTCCTGATTTTGCTCCAAATACAACTTGTAACTTCCAAGTTGTGAACCTTTTGTAGTTGACAGATTTTGAGTATTAGTTATTCATGAACAAAATTAACTGTTAAGTGGTATAGCTAAAATTCTGTTTTATGGCATAAATATTTTTTTTAAGTGACTACCATGTAATTACTTTACTAACATGTGAGAGGAGTGCCATTGTGCAGTAGTTTGAGCATTCTTTGGCATTGCCTTTCTTTGGGATTGGAATGAAAACTGACCTTTTCCAGTCCTGTGGCTACTGCTGAGTTTTTCCAGTAGCCATGTATGGATGTGAGAGCTGGACTGTGAAGAAAGCTGTGCCCCAAAGAATTGATGCTTTAGAACTGTGGTGCTGGAGAAGACTCTTGAGAGTCCCTTGGACTGCAAGGAGATCCAACCAGTCCATTCTAAAGATCAGTCCTGGGTGTTCTTTGGAAGGAACGATGCTAAAGCTGAAACTCCAGTACTTTGGCCATCTCATGCAAAGAGCTGACTCATCGGAAAAGACTCCGATGCTGAGAGGGATTAGAGACAGGAGGAGAAGGGGACGGCAGAGGATAAGATGGCCGTATGGCATCACTGACTCAATGGACGTGGGTTTGGGTGAACTCTGGGAGTTGGTGATGGACAGGGAGGTCTGGCGTGCTGTGATTCATGGGGTCGCAAAGAGTAGGACATGACAGAGTGAGTGAACTGAACCATGTAATTAAATGACCTTAAAAGTAAGGCAGTTTTAGTTGTTACAACAGGCAGATAGCTATGAGAACAGAAATGGAGACAGTGGCCATGTGGCAGGAAGTTAGTCATCTTGTTAACAGCAGGGGTCCATACATAGACAAAAGCAGGAATGTCCAGACTGACAGGAAATCATACATTTTCAATGATAAGTATCCCCAAAGCCGGCAAAGAAATGTGGGGAATGGAAGGAATCTCCTGTATTCACATGTAACCTATTGCTTATTTTGCTTTCATTACAAAAAGTTTAGCCTTGCAAAATGAAATACCAGATCATACATCAACACCATGACACTTCTGATTTAAGCTAAATAAAGACAACAGTCCCTCCTCCCCTCAGGAAACTGGAGCTGGGATGAAAATCAGGGAAAGGACCCCCAAAATCCTTCACCTGTGAATATTCCACCCTATTTGTATATTCTTCATAGCTGGCGTACCAAAGAAGTGCATTGTAGCACTTCATCACCTAACCTATCTGCCTGTTCTCCCTCTAAGGACAAACCCTTGCTTAACTAAAACACTCATTTTACTTAACTTCCTTTCTTATCTTGAAATTCTCTCTGCAATAAGGCAAGAATATTAAACTCACTGGGAACATGACTATTTATTCATGAAGAAGGAATAAATATAGCTTAACAACTAGTAGACTTTTTTTTTCTTCATTAATAGAAGAGACTGACTTTCCTTAGAAGTCACCAAATTGAGAGTATTTTTAGAGGTAAAATCAAAAGTATCTTTAACAACTTAGCAGAAATTACTAAAATTCAAAGTTTAATCTGTATGCAGGCTAAGAAGTTAACAGGTAGGACTAGACAAGGAACAGACTGGTTCCAAATCGGGAAAGGAGTATGTCAAGGCTGTATACTGTCATTCTGCTTATTTAACTTATATACTGAGTACATCATATGAAATGTCAGATAAGCTGGAATCAAAAGATTGCTGAGAGAAGAATCAATAATCTCAGATGACACCACCCTTATGGCAGAAAGCAAAGAGGAATTCAAGAGCCTCGTAATGATCGTGAAATAGGAGAGTGAAAAAGCTGGCCTAACACTCAACATTCAAAAAGCAAAGATCATGGCATCTGGTCCCACAGCTTAACGGCAAATAGATGAGGAAAATATGGAAACAGTGACAAGCTTTACTTTCTTGAGCTCCAAAAACAACTGCAGATAGTGACTGTATCCATGAAATTATTCCAGTTGCTCTTTGGAAGCAAAGATATGATAAAACTTGACAGTATACTAAAAAGAAGGGATGTTACTTTGTTGACAAAGGTCCATCTAGTCAAAGTTACTTTTCCAATAGTCTTGTATGGATGTGAGAGTAAGACCATAAAGAAAGCTGAGTGCCAAAGAATTGATACTTTTGAGCTATGGTGTTGGAGAAGACTCTTGAGAATCCCTTGGATTGCAAGGACATGCAACCAGTCCATCCTAAACCACATCAGTCCTGGGTGTTCACTGGAAGGACTGATGATGAACCTGAAACTCCAGTACTTTGGCCACCTAATGCAAAGAGCTGACTCATTTGAAAAGACTGATGCTGGGAAATATTGAGGGTAGGAGGAGAAGGGGACAACAAAGTTTGAGCAACCTCTAGAAGTGGGTGATAGATAAGAAAGCCTGGTGTGCTGCAGTCCATAGGGTTGCAGAGTCAAACATGACTCAGCAACTGAACTGAACTGAAAGTTTAATTCCTCTGAATGGAAGAAGAAAACAGGGATACAGACCAAATAACAAAAGTTTGTCTTTAAATGATGGCCAGCTTATGCAGGAAATTGAATAATACAAGAAGTTATTTTTAATAAAATATCACTTGAATAAAAGAACTTTAAACAAAAAGAACATCCATTCATTAATTACAATACACATAAAATTTCATTCAAAACCTAAGCATTAAAAATTACTTTAGGAATGCAGCTAACAGGGCTTCCTGGGTGGCTCACTCTTAAATAATCTGCCACCAGTGTTGGAGACATGGGTTTAATCCCTGGTCTAGGAAGATCCCACATGCCAAGAGGCAACTAAGCCTGTGAGCCACAACTACTGAGCCAGTAATCCAGAAGTCTAAGAACCACTACTACCACACCCACATTCCTTAGAGCCTGTGCTCTGCAACAACAGAAGCTACTCACTGCAGTGAGAAGCTTGTGAGCTTGTGTATGGAAACTAGAAGCAACCACCACTTGCTACAACTAGAGAAAACCCCATGCAGCCAAAAAATTCCAGCATAACCAAAAAACAAGTAAACAGGAGAATGTCATTAACAACTGATGTAATAAAGGCCTTTACTGAGAATCTGTCAGTTTCTAAATAAAGTCTGAATATAATGAAAGATGGGGGGGGGGAATTTTAAGACATTAAAGTCACTTTTGCCCTAATTCATTGATAAATGTAAAGCAATGTCAGTCAAAACTCCAGTGTCTTATGGAACTATATAAAGGAAACAGCCAGAAAAATAAAAATCAAATTGAACAATAATTGAGTTATTCTGAAGTAATGTGGTACATGGCATTACATAGCATAAATTTTCATTAAGAGAAGTAGAATAAAGAGCTGAGAAAAAGATATGCATGCTTTCAAACTTTTATGCTAGTTTTCATGGAAAAAATCGGTGTTTCACTAAGAAATGAAAATAATTCTATCATATATCACAGTAATAAAAAATAATAGACTAGGTATAAAAAGCCAAACTAACACTTATAGAAAGTTATGTAACACTTTAATTTCAAGATAAAAATGTTTAACACAAAGTACTAAAAGTTTACAACACATACAGAACTAATGAAAAATCACAAGTGAAAAGTTTTCTCTGACACAAAAACATCAAATAAAAACAAGAAGATAACAGCTTTAAGCCAAGACATTTTCAAGGACTTTTTTCCACTTTGCACTTTTAGATGATTTAAAATTCATAGTTACTAAACACTAAATAAATTATGCCTTTATATTTAGCATATACAGCAAAGCCTGGGATACAGAGTTCTATATCAATATACAGATGAAGAAAACTTAATTGTGTAGGTTTTTTACCACAGTTTCTAAAGCAACTTGATATTTTTTATTACTACAAACCAGTTTAGTGGCTAGGGTCAACAGAAAGGTACAATAGTTGTCACATCACAAGCTTTTTCAACAGGTAATTTTACATTTCTGGGTTAACTGCCATTTTCAAATTAAGCCAACTACAGGAAACTTCAGGTCAAACTGATTTTAAAAATAGTAACTTCTTATACATCAACTATAGAGAAATTGTTATAACTGAAATTTACTTTTTCTCTGTACTACAGAAAACAAATTCATTATATTCTTATGAACATTTTAACAGGATAGGCCTTTAA
The DNA here is from genome assembly GCF_001704415.2 of Capra hircus. NCBI lineage: Eukaryota > Metazoa > Chordata > Mammalia > Artiodactyla > Bovidae > Capra > Capra hircus. The sequence continues at coordinate 65,257 of NW_017189551.1, read as the reverse complement.
CTTTGGTTATAATTTTCAGAGTTTACTGTTTAACATGCTCAAATACAGAATCCTTGTAGCAATGTTGGGAAGAAATTATTTTCTAGATTGCCATTCTCATATTCTCCCAAATGTTGTCACTATTATAACAAGATATCCTGTCAAGGATGTTTCTGTTGCTCAAAGTTTCCAGGGTAAGTAATACAGACACTATCATAATGGATTCACAGGAAATAATCAGAAGTTATGCTAGAAAGTTTATATTCTTACTCAGTCTTCACAAATACTATAGCACAACTAAATGCCTTCCTTCATAATGTCTAGTATCAAAATAGCAGTTGCAGATTTGGTTGCAATTTCAGAAGCTACCAATGTAACTGCTTAAAAAATATCCTGTTTTTTCTCAGCTTTGCACTAGGATCAGTAATTTACTGCTTACTTTGTATCTGCTTACCTGGACAGTATTGCCTGGTGAACTTCATGTAAAATATCAGTGTCACTTTTATGCACTGTGCTCTGTCTTAAAAATGTATTTAACTATGCCTTTGACTTCTAACATGTGGAACAATCCTAAGAAATTTCTTAATCTGTCTTCTGAGTTTGACTCAAACATTGTTAATCGAACCTTTAACAAGTACATTTCCCCTAATCTGCTGTTACATTAAAATAAATTGCAAATTTCTCCACTAATTTTGCAAATTCCAATTTGTCCTGCAGCTCTTATACTTGTGTCTTAATAAAAAGCTGATGTATTATTACTGATACCTAAATTTACCTATAAAAACCCTTAACTTTCCTTATAAATAAGCCTATACTTTTGAGTTATATCAAGTACTCCAAAATGAAGTTAAAATCATTACTTAAAACATTGCCTTTCCAACAAATCTAGAACTATTTACTTTCATTAAGATACATATTCAGCATACTTAACTAGTTCAGTCTCAACTTAGGTGCAAATTGTTTTCTTCTTAATCGTGGCACTTTTGTCATTTGCCACTTGAATGGCTAAGAAAATTGATACTTAACTTTAGACTTAAACATTTTAGCTTTATATCTTAACTTTAGACTTAAACATTTTAGTTATATATCTAAATTTTCTTCTGATTTATACTATTTTTTTTTAAAGTTAGACACAACGTTTCCGTAAAGATGCAAGCATCACTTTCAGGTTTTTTATAGACTTGTCAAACCTTTTATACACTGCTTTCAAAAACAGCATGTAATGTTGTTAACCTAAACAGAAAGCAGGTACAGCTTGCAATGGAGAAATACCATATTGCTTAAGTCTGAATGCATTCATGTGCCAAGACCCAAAGGGAAACTTTAAGCAAACAGCACAATTCACCTTCCAAACAAGTGTTTTTATGCTTGTTTAACTCACCAGTAAAATAAACAGTAGCATTTCACAAAACATACTCTGAAAATTTAGACATTAAATTAAAATTTTTTAACTTCTGTTTTTCAATTAGCAGACAACTATGAAATTACTTTGAGTAACTATTTTTCAATTTATCTGAAAATTCATGGAGCGTAAAGTTTATAGCTCTTGCCTCCAAAGCCAACGTTTTTTCTTCAGCAGTACTCAAGTATGAATTAAAAGAGAAACTCACAAACATTTTCCCATGCCAAGAAAACATAGTAAGTGAATATTATTTTTAGTATCTGTTTCGGCCTACTCTTTCAGATCTGCTTCCCCCATGACCTCCCCTGGAAGTTTCACAACCTGAGCTACTGTATGACTCACGAGGAGCAGGGTACACCCTATCCTTCAAGGATGGAAATCCTCGTTCTTGTCTTCCACCACGGTCACGACTACTTAAGTATGTATAACCTTGGCTGCTTGAGTAACTTTTCTGCCCTCCTCCGTATCTATCTCTTGTACTGCTATAATCATCATAGCGACTTCTTCTGCCATAACTCAGAGGCAGACCTCTTCCTGAGAGAGCACCATGGGAGCCCCCTGTGAAATTAATAATTGATAAAATTACAAAACTTTTCCCATTACTGTTATAACATGACTGTAAAGTACTAAATCTTTCAAAGGATAGCCTTTGTCTGCCTCTATGGTGAAGATATGAGTTAGTACCAATGGTGATGGGGCTTTCACATTTATTTAAAAGAGCAGTATTTTTTACCTCCAGTAGTTGAGAAGGCAATGGCAACTCACCCCAGTGTTCTTGCCTGGAGAATCCCAGGGATGGGGGAGCCTGGTGGGCTGCTGTCTATGGGATTGCAGAGTCAGATGTGACTGAAGTGATTTAGCAGTTTAAAGTAAATGTTAATTTTTTGGAAAAGACTAACATTTTGAACTTCTTAATGTTCCGATGCTTCCTACTCTTAATAGCACTTTTGTTTTTAAAAATGTTTAATAATTTTTGTGATTAAAAATGTGAGCTGCCCAATTATCATTTAATTATCAAAAATAATTCAAAGACCTTCACGCCAATCAATTAGGTAGAAATTACTTTTTTTTAAGTAAACTTGAGTGAATGATGTAGATCGAGCATGTCAGTTCTAATTCTGTCCTTTTTAAGTTGTAACTGTCCTCTTACCATAACTCTTATATGAATCCCTGTAAGAGCCTCCAGTTCGATGTTCAAAATAATCTCTATCACGGTTTCCACCATAGCCATCACGATCACTAAATGTAAGAGAATTAATGTTATAAGAAAAAATTTCCTTAAGTTATTTGATTAGAAACAGAATTGTTTATAGTACCTATGTCCTCTGGAGGCATGACCATCCCAAGAACTTGAATGGCCATAATCATGGTATGCATACTCTCTAGACGGTGGAGCATAATCCTTGGTGTCTCTCGGACTTGGATAATCTCTGCCTGAGTAACTTAAAACAAAAATAAATGAAAAGAATTCATACAGAAGTTTTAAATGTGCAAAGGACTTCAATATACTTTTCTTCACGGAAGATATGTAATGATGAACAAGAATATAAAACACTGCTTAACATAATATTTTTTTAGGAAAAAAAAGTTTCTCAATCTGAATGAGATACCTACTCTGCACCCAGTAGACAGGCTATATATATAAGACATCAAGTGTTGGTGAGCATGCAGAGAAACTGAAATCCTATGTGTGCACAGTAAATAGAAAGCTATGTCAGACTTTTAGTGACCTTGTGGACTGTAGCCCACCAGGACCCTCTATTGATGGGATCTTCTAAGCAAGAATATGGAGTAAATTGCTGTTTTCTCATTCAGGGGATCTTCCCCGCCTTGGGATTAAATCTGAGTCTCTTGCATTGGCAGGTGGGCTCTTAGCACTGCACCACCAGTGCAGTTATGGAGATGAATGTTTCCTTAAAATACTGAAAATACTGTATGACCCAGGAATTCCAATTCAGAGTTTACACTGTGAACTGAAAGCAGGTACTCCAGTGTTTGTACACATTAACCACAAAGATGGATAAACAAACCATGTTAACTATACATATAATGGTAGATAACCCCCACTCAAAAACTGAAGTACTAATTCATGCTTCAGCAACAATTATCTTTGAAAACACTCACACTAATGGAAAAGCCACATATTAAAGGTCACATATTGTTAGGGCTTCCCTGGTGGCTCAGTTGGTAAAGAATCTGACTGCGATGTGGGAGACCAGGGTTCAATACCTCAGGAAGATCCTCTGGAGAAGGGAATGGCTACCCACTACAGTATTCTGGCCTGGAGAATTCCACAGAGAGTGGAGCCTGGCAGGCTACAGTGAACATATAATATATTCAGGATTAGGTAAATTTACAGACATATGACATAGGTGGTGGTTTCTTAGGGACATGGGGGATAAAAGTGGGAGCAACTGCTTATGGATTTTGTTTTGGGGTGATAAAATATTTTGGAACTGAATAGAGAGAGTAGTTGGAGAATTCTGAATATTTTAAATGCTATGAAATTGTTCACTTTTAAAATTTTGATAGATTTGTTAAATTTTACCTCAACAAAATTAACTATGACTTAAAAATTCATATATTTTATTTTTCTTTACCTGTCTTTAGTAGCATAACCATCATCTCTTGGTGACACATAGTTATCTCTCCGAGAAGACACTGGCTCTCTATGAGGACCTCCTCTGTAATTTTCTCTTCGCAATACTGGACCTTTAATATAAGTATCTCAGAATTGAAAGTAATATTTCAAAGAAAAATTCAAAAGACTGGTGTCTCTCCTCTCTCCAAAACAATTTTTAAAAAACTACTTATAAAATCCCATTAATGCCTTTAGTTTGCTTTATAAATGCAATTTCTGAACATTTTATTTCCTGACAACAACTGCTCCCTGTACATTTTGCATAATCTTTAAATTACAAGTAATAGAATCTCTCAAAACTTGAGTAAAGTCTAATTAATTTTTGGAAACTACGTTCAATCACAAAGTTGTTGATTCTTTCCTAATGTTGATAAATTTAACATAAACCACAACTTGAATTACTGACCTTTCAAAATGATAGTACTATTGAGTTCAACTACTTATTAACAATAAAAGGCTCATTTGAAAAATTCTACCACTTCTAAAACAGGAAACTATTTTCCATAAATAATGTTCACTTCTTGTGTCTTATTAATTCCTGGTGGTCAGAATTCCCTTGTTTTGTTTGCTTACAAGGCTAATAGTCTAATGAAACTTTAAGTTTCTCAGCTTCTTTTGTATTTTGAAATCAGTACCATATTATACTTGGCTTCATTAATATCCTATACATAAAATGACAATTTGATAATGAGTCAAAGTTTTTAGCTCTATCAAGAGCAAACAATGTAAAAATATGGTAAGAATCCAAACTACAGTTAATATGGCAAGTTTCAGTTACTTTTTATAATTACATGAACCAGGCAGCCAACATAACATAGCTAAACTACTCTACATTCCAAATCGCTAACTCATAGGATATTAGTTTTCATGAAAATACTTGATCTTGAAACCACGTGAAAAATCCTACTAAGCAGCAAATGTTAGCAAATTCAAAAAAAACCTGAGGAATTCTCTAGCAAGCATAGATTTAAAGGAAATATCTTCCCCACTTCTATGTTAATCACCTATTACACACTATAATTAGATGCTAAAGAATTATATTTTTCAGCCACAAATCAACAAATAACCTAGTGATCAATAAACATGTCCATGTAATTCTTTTCATTTGGCTTCTTAAGTTAAGGATTCATTTTAAAACAGCTCACTTTTACTAACTACTCGGAAACAATAGTCTCTGTATTATATAGCGTTTACCTCGTCCTCTCATCCCACTACGGCTTCGCCCTTGAGCAGAAGGAGCAGATCTTTTCGGAGAAGGACCTTCACGTCTTGAAGATGGTCCTCTTTTAACTGGATAGGGTCCTCCTGAAGAGCTCATGTTGAGATTATATCCATTATCACCTGTATTTCAATGAAATCTTTTAAGTAAACATTCTTTAAGTTTTGCTTACTGTTTATAGATCTTTACTAAAGAACTACCATTGCCCTCAGCATTTGTATTTGTGTAAACCAATAAAACTATTTCCTCATGTGATACATCAATTAGTACAATTCAATCAGTTTGAAAAATTTATGAAATGATTCAAGAACCACTGCTGTGATAGTAGTCTGAAGAGACTAAAGGAGGTGGAGTAAAACCAGGATAAAATAAATTTTTAAACACACTGGGAGGAAAATAATTCATACAATTCTGGTGTCAAAAAACTTTAAAAATCTAATAGAATAGGTGTTATGTCAAAACAATAAAAAATATGCACCTAAAAATACAAAAAGCTCCTTTTATAGGAAAAAAAATGCAGCTTCTTAAACAACCTTGAATCATTTAGTAACCTAGTACATATTTACTTGGAGGAAAAAAATAATCCTGCTTATAAGTGAATCCACACAGATCAAGTCTGTTTTGTTCAAGGACCAAACTTTACTGTTCATTTTTCAAGGAAAAGGCTATATTTTGCTCAACTTTAATAGTATTTAGAATGCATGGTAAGTAATGAAAAATTGTCTTTTTATCTCACTAGAAAACTGTTTACAGATACGTTTCAGTTACATTTGGCAGAGTATGAGCTGGTAAACTTTTCTCCTCATCTGAGAAAACAATACAACTGTGTGATCTTATAATGAACACACCCTGTAACTGAACTTTTAAAAACATTTTCTAAAAAATCACGCATCTGGTTGTCAAAGACAGAAGTGAAATGCTTTATTTTTCAAGATTGGTTATCGTTAGCAGAGACAAAGTTTGTTAGATATATGGAAGTTTAAGAATGGAAAGTGCCTCCCTTCTTTCTTACCAAGTAAAAACTTTGAAAATATTTCATAATACCATTTTCAGTAACTCATTGTTCTCTAACACACACACATACATATGTATTACATATATGTAATTATACATACAAAACAGAGGCTTTTACATCTGTATCAAAGAAAACTTTTCCAAAATGCAAATTTTATTACCACAGAACCCAGGAACAAAAGCACCATATCAAAATGTCTGGAGAATTGCATAGATTTGTCTGCACGTACATGCTCAAGACAAATACTACAAGGTCAGTCCAAAAATACACAATGCTCACCCCTAAACTGTGGTTATCTGTTACGTAATCTTCAAAGTTCTCCTGTATTTTTTACAATACAGTAGGACTACTCAGAGTATATAAATGTCTTTTTAATAGTTTAAATAAAGTTATTTGCCATAAATTGGAAAATTCTAATGTATGATCAACAGCAGTGAATTCTGTAGAAAGACTGTTAAAGAAGCATCAATAACAATGGTAAAAAGACTTAATAAAATTTAAGCCATTTCCCTGTAAGATGATAAACATTTTTTGCACATAAGTAAATGGCACCCCGCTCCAGTACTCTTGCCTGAAAAATCCCATGGATGGAGGAGCCTGGTGGGCTGTAGTCCATGGGGTCACACAGAGTCGGACACGACTGAACGACTTAACTTTCACTTTTCACTTTCATGCATTGGAGAAGGACATGGCAACCCACTCCAGTATTCTTGCCTGGAGAATCCCAGGGATGGGGGAGCCTGGTGGGCTGCCGTCTATGGGGTCACACACAGTCGGACACGACTGACGCGACTTAGCAGCAGCAGCAATTTTATAACTAGAACAATTCTTTACAACTTAGAAATAATTCTGTTTATCAATAATGGTAATTTTTCATTTAATATATTCCTGTAGATTATTCTCATTAACAATGCAATAAAAATTGAGATTTACTAGATATTCAAACTTAACTGTTTTTCAGTGCTATGGCATCCTTATATTTTAATACATTACCAAAGTCTCCTCCACGAAACACATGCCCTCTTGCTCCACCAGTTCTTCCTCTTTCCCATCTTAGATTTCTTGGATGGCCCCTGTTTCTTGCAGGAGGTTGCAGTCTCTGTCTACCACCACTTTCAAAAGATGGTTTATTGGCTTGTTCTACTTTAATTGTTTTTCCATCCAAAAACTAAAGATTGAGTATAACATCAGTAATTTTGCATAAAATTTAACTTATTATCACAATGAATTAAATCAGTAATTTTTCCCCAAAGCAAACCTTTTTTTTTTCTGAAATGACTGTGCCCTTCAACATGATGAACATGACTTAATTGGCAATTGCCTTTCATAAGTCATCCAAAACAAAGCATATGTATTCACTATTAGAAATTCCTGAACAGTTCCCTGGTATTAAAAGATGAGTATCTCTTCTTTACCATGAAAAAAGCACACATTTTTATTTTCTATAATATGCTTCATTTTAGTAACTTTCCATTTAAAATTTTAGTTTCCCAAAGGTACATAAAAGCATGCATATTACTTAAAGTATTCAAAATTATTGTTCCTATCATTTTGTAGCATTTGTTCTATTAGACACAAACATAAATTTTCTCAATATAACTGCTGCTTTATATTTAGTTGTAATAATTTTCATTTTTCTTTTTAAAAAATAGAACCCTTATTTGGTCATTAACATTTCTTGCCTTATACAACTGTTTTATTTTCTGTTCCCAAGTAGTTACTGACCGTAATGCTACTTCATATTTTTCAGAAATGCTTAAATTTAATCTTTCAGTATCTGCCTTAATCTTTTACAGAGACCAAAGGGAGTTTTGAAAACCTAACAGGAATCATACTATACAGACTCTTGTTATTTCATATTATTTTTGGAAAACAATTTTAAATCCTAAATTCCTACCAAGACTTCTGGCTGAAATGGGCTCTAGATCAATACAGTCATCCTCAAAAGCCATTTTTCCCCCATCTTAGGGTCTCATTTTCTATTTCTTGATTCAAATTATTTTCCACAAATTCATGCACTGTCTCCTTCCCAACTCAGGATTTAGCAAACATTCCTAGATATACCTAAAAATAGTACCCACCACCCAATAAGCTCTACCAAAATTAGTACTTTATTTTCCTTAACATTTTTGCATGTATAATTAATGTTTCTACTTGTACATTTTTTCTCTTCACCCTAGAACACCAGTGCTTAAGAAAAAAATATTTTGTCTCATCCACAACCATTAATCATCTAACTAAATTCAATCAATGCCTTGCAATGTAACACCTATTTAATAAAGAATTACTCAAGTGTAATTTCAGATTAAATGTTTCAGTGCTTGACAACTGGAACAAATAAAAAGAGGAATTAGTTACCATCAAGTATTCTCAAGGAAAATTTATCTCTGTGACCCAAAGCTGAGTCAAACTTAACTTTTATGTATTACCACATCTGAAAAATGAAAGTACAAGGGTCAACATGTGCTACATGTGTGAAATATACTAGAACCATAACTATAGATAATAGGAAATTAATGTATTCATCCTAAGGGAATGTAGAAGTTCCAGAGAGAATTTAACAATTAACAGGATATCATGAATACAAAAGCCTATTACCCACAATACAAAATGGGGGAGATACAGACTTTGTTTTTCACTATAACAGTCCACAGAGGCAGGATGTCCTGGAGCAAACAGTGCTCCATAGCTAGCTAAAGAAGTGGGATGGGGCTGATTTATGGCAGAAACCAACACAATATTGTAAAGCAATACTCCAATTTTTTTAAAAAGTTCAGCTTCTAAGGGAAAAATTATTACTCATAACACTGATACAGTGAAGAGTGACTTAAATATAATATACCAAGACTTAAAATACAGTATGGAATACTGGGAGAGTGCAGAAGGTTAAGACCTATTTGTATTTACACTTGAATGTTAATAGAAGATAGATTTAATCTATTTTGTTAATGCTGGTATTAACTTCAATCTCTTCCCAACCAGAGGAACTACTATTTGACACTAGTATGTGACAAAAAGGAAAGTGAAGCCTTACAAAGCATTATACTACTGTAACAATAAAGAAATCTAGAAATAGTACTAAATGAAGAATGTACATTATTAAGAGTTACCTTTCCATTCATTTCTTTGGCAGCATCCTTTGCATCTTCAGGGCTCTCAAAAGTGATGAAAGCAAAGCCTCTTGACTTGTTTGTGTTTTGATCCTTTATCAAGAGAACTGTAATACACATAAATCTTTTAAAATGTCACATAAAATTGAACTTTACTAATTTCAAAATTATCACTCCTTTGACAATTTCTCACTAGACCCCTTTAATGTACTTGAATGTTATCAATAGAGCATAGTACAAACTTTGAAAGATACTTAAAAACAAAAATTATATCATTTTATACATGATATAAAAATACCATATAATTTGATTTTATATATTATTTCTGGTATTTTTTAAAATGAACATAAATCTCAATAATTCTAATAATCTCAAGAATTCTGCAATAATCTCAATAATTCTATAATTACCAAGTCTTATTCTATTTCACATTCCAGTACCAGCAGTACATTTTAAAAGCACTGTTTACTTCCCTTTTCTCTAAGAGGAGACCCTTTCACTGATGGCCAAGTACTTGCCCAATTAAAAAAACAAAAACCTTAAACTACTCATAGTTGTCCATGGATATATATTAGGTATACATTTGCTTTAAAGAGACGTATGTTGATTCTAGAGTTCGATTCGGTTCAGTCACTCAGTTGTATCCAATCCTAGAGTTACCTTCCACAATGTGACCGTATTTCCCAAACTCAGCTTCAAGAGACTTCTCCGTTGTTTCAGCACTGAGGCCTCCTATTAACAGTTTTCCAGGCCTATCTGTTGCCATCATTTTACTGTTAGGTGGCAAAAGATAAACCAAAGAACAAATTGAGCCAAAATGTTCAAATATAATTTAAAGAAAAAAAACTGAACTTTTAAAAATGTTTAAAATACAAAGAAACTTGTAACGCAAAAAGGAAAACAATCCCTGACCTAATGAATGCTGTTTTTTACAGATGACAAAAGCCTGTAAGTGTAAATTACATTAGAAGGCTGCCATAAAACTCTTTTGAGCTGCAGTGTTTAAAGACCTCACTCATTAAAACCTAAACATGGTATCTAAGTTTTATAAAATGTACATAAAATACACTAAACACATTTTCAAGTTTCCTCCATTTTCTCATGTTTATATTGATTACACAACAAATAATCTGTACAATATACTTCCATTTAAAAACTTCTACAATACTAAGTCTTAAAAGCCACAGGAAAATAAAATACTTTGTTGAGGGAAATTTAACCCGTGGTTACTTATTTTGGTAGACTAAGAATCATCGCTCCAAACCAAACAATGTTAACTTTTATGAACATTAAAATTTGACCATTTTTCTTAACTTAATCAGCAGTTCAACATTTGAAAACTTTAGTTTTAAGTAATGTAAGTAAAACGGTTCAGTATAATGGGTAAGTTTTTCAGCTACTGTCACTATCTCGAAGAAAAACTTTTAAAAATAGAAGTGCGCATGAAACAAAAAGGGAGCCTCGGGTGTTACATTCCCATGCACAACTAGCACACGCAAGGCAAGGGAGAAAATCGGTATTACACAACAAAGCAATATCCCATGACTAGCAGCCAGAAGCCAAGAGAGAAAAGCTGGATTACGCACCAAACCAACAGACCCCCCAACAAGCAGTCCCAAACCAAGAGAGAAAAGCCGGTTTACACACCAAAGCAATAGTCTGGTGCACTAACAGCCCCAAGGCAACAGGAAAAAAAAAATGCCTAACTACACACCAGAGCAACATTCAGCCCAATTAGGAGCCCCAAGCGGAGGGAAAGTTTCGAGTTACCCACCAGAGCAGCATTCTGCACAACTAGCAGCCCCAAACCAACGTAAAAGAGCCGGATTCCACACCAGGGCAAAATTCTGCATGACTAAGCCCCCGCAACTAGCAGCCCCAGGTCAAGGGAGAAAAGCCAGTTTACACACCAAAGCAGCATTCTGCACGACTAAACCGCCGCAACTAGCAGCCCCAATCCAATGGAAAAAAGCCAAATTACAAACCAAAGCAATAGTCCGCCGCACTAGCACCTCCAAAGCAACAGGGGCGGGGCGGCGGGGGGGGGCGGAGCCGGTTCACACACCAAAGCAACATTCTGCACGACTAAGCCCCCACAACTAGCAGCCCCATGCCAAGGGAGAAAAGCCAGTTTACACACCAAAAGCCGGAGAAAAGCAGCATTTCACACAACCAGCAGCCAACGAAAAACAGCCGAATTACACACCACACCAAAATTTTGCCTGACTAAAGCCCCAAAACTAGCAGCCCCAAGCCAACGGAAAAAAAGACGAATTACACACCAGGGAAACATTCTGCACGACTAAGCCCCGACAAACACCTGCCACAAGCCAAGGGAGGAAAGCCGGTTTACACACCAAAGCAATAGTCCTGCGAACTAGCAGCCCCAAGCCAAGGGACGAAAGCCGGTTTACACACCAAAGCAATAGTCTGGCGCATTAGCAGCCCCAAGGCAATGGGAAAAAAAAAAAAAAAAAGTCGAATTACACACCAGACCAACTTTCAGCCTCACTAGCACTCCCAGTGGAGGCAGAAAAGCCGCATTACACACCAAAGCAGCATTCGGCACAAGCAGCAGCCCAAGCCAATGGGAAAAAAGCCCATACACACCAGAGAAACATTCTGCAAGACTGCTGCTGCTACTGATGCTAGGTGGTGTCAGTACATCCGACTCTGTGCGACCCCATAGACGGCAGCCCACCAAGCTCCCCTTCCCTAGGATTCTCCAGGCAAGAACACTGGAGTGGGTTGCCATTTCCTTCTCCAATGCATGAAAGTGAAAAGCGAAAGTGAAGTAGCTCAATCGTGTCCGACACTCAGCGAAAGTACTGGAGTGGGGTGCCATTGCCTTCTCCGTCTGCAAGACTAGGCCTAGGCAACTAGCAGGCCCAAGCCAAGGGAGAAAAGACGGTTTACACACCAAAGCAATAGTCCAGCGCACTAGCAGCCTCAAGGCAAAAACAAAACAAAACAGAATTCAACACCAAAAAAACACAGCCCGACTAGGAGCCCCAAGTGGAGGGAGAAAACCCAGGTTACCCAGCAAAGCAGCACTGCGCCAACTAGTAGCCGCAAACAAAAGGAAAAAAAGGCGAATTACATACTAGAACATTCGGCACAACTAAACCCCGCAACTAGCAGCCACAAGCCAACAGAAAACACCCGAATTACACACCAGAGCAACATTCAGCATGACTCAGCCGCGCCAACTAGCAGCCCAAGCAAAAGGAGAAAAGTCGCTTTAAATACCAAAGCAATAGGACTGCACACAAGCAACCCAAGGCAAAGGGAAAACAACAAAAATGTCTAATTAAACACCAAAACAACATTCAACCCTACTAGAAACCCAAAGTGGAGGGAGAAAACCCACGTAACACACCAAAGCAGCATTCTGCACAACTAGGAGCCCCAGGCCAAAGGAAAAAAGGCGAATTACACAACAGAACAGCATTCTTCATGGCTAAGCTGCCCCAAGTAGCAGCCCCAAGCCAACGGAAAAAAAAAACCCGATTTACACACCAGAGCAACATTCTGCACGGCTCAGTCCCACCAACTACCAGCCCCAAGCAAAGGTAGAAAACCCACTTTAGACACGAAAGCAATAAGATGGCCCACAAGCTGCCCTAAGGGAAAGGAAAAAAAAAAAAAACCCTTAAAATGCCGATTCACACACCAAAGCAACATTAGCCCGACTAGCAATCCCAAGTGGATGGAGAAAAGCCACGTTAACCTCCAAAGCAACTTTCCACACAACTAGCAGCCCCAAGTCAATGGAAAAAGCTGAATTACACACCACAGCAACATTCTGCATGATTAAGCCCCTGCAAACTGCAGCCCGAAGCCAAGGGAGAAAAGCCTGTTTACACACCAAAGCAATAGTCCAACACACTAGCAGCCCCAAGGCAACGGGACAAAGAAAAGGCCAAATTTAACACCATAACAACATTCAGCTGGACTAGAACACCCAAGTGGAGGGAGAAAAGCCGTGTTACCCACCAAACCAGCATCCCACACCACTACCAGCCCCAAGCCAAGGGACAAAAGCCACTTTACACACCAAAGCATTACTCGAGCGCACTAGCAGCCCCAAGTCAATGGAAAAAAAGGCAAATTACACACCACAGCAACATTCTGCACAACTAAGGCCCCGAAACTAGCAGCCCCAAGCCAACGGAAAAAAACTGAATTACACACCACAACATCATTCTGCACGAACAAGCTTCCAAATCTAGCAGTCCCAAGACAATGGGAAAAACCCGAATTACACACCAGGGCAACATTCTGCACAACTAAGCCCCGGCAACCTGCAGCCTTAAGCCAAGGGAGAAAAGCCGGTTTACACACCAAAGCAATAGTAGGGCGCACCAGCAGCCACAAGCCAATGGAAAGAAGCCAAATTACACACCACAGCAATATTCTGCACACCTAAGCCCCCACAACTAGCAGCCCCAAGTGGAGGGAGAAAAGCCGCGTAACCCACCAAAGGAGCATTCCGCACAACTAGAAGCTCAAAGCCAACGGAAAAAAGCCAAATTACACACCAGAGCAACAATCTGTATGACTCAGCTCCAGCAACTAGCAGCCCCAAGTGGACAGAGAAAGCCGGTTTACACACCAAAACTATAGTCTGGCCCTCTAGCAGCCCAAGGCAATGGAAACAAACAAACAAAAAAGCCTACTTACGCACCAGACCAACATTCAGCCGCACCTGCATCCACAAGTGGAGGAAGAAAAGCCGCCTTACCCACCGAAGCAGCATTCAGCACAACTAGCAGCCCCAAGCCAATGGAAAAAAAGCGAATTACACACCAGAGCAACATTCTGCACGACTAAGCCCCACAACTAGCAGCCCCAAGCCAAGGGATAAAAGCTGGTTTACACACCAAAGCAATAATAAGCTTCATGAGGAGTCCCAAGGCAACGGAAAAACAAAGCAAAACAAATTACACATCAGAGTAACATTCAGCCCGAGTTAGCAGCTTCTTGAGGAGAGAGAAAAGCCAGATACCCACCCGAGCATCATTCCGCACAACTAGAAGCCCCAAACCAACGGAAAAAGCCAAATTACACATCAGAGCAACATTCTTCACGACCAAGCCCGTGCAACTAGCAGCCCCAAGCCAACGGAAGAAAACGAATTACACACCAAAGCAACATTCAGCCTGACTAGCAGCTTTTCGTGGAGAGCGAAAAGACACGATACCCACCAAAACATCATTCCACACAACTAGCAGCCCAAAACCAACGGAAAAAAGCCAAGTTACACACCAGCGCATCATTTGCACATCTAAGCCCCCACGACAAGCAGCCCAAGCCAACGGAAAAAATCTTAGTTACACACCAGAGCAACATTATGCACGACTAAGCCACCGTAACTAGCAACCCCAAGTCAAGATAGAAGAGCCGGTTGACTCGCCAAAACAATAGTTCTGCACAGTAGCAGCCCCAAGGCAACGGAAAAAAAAAAAAAAAGCCAAATTACTCACTAGAGCAGCCAGACAGCAGCTCCTTGTGGAGGAAGAATAGACGTGATACCCACCAGAGCATCATTCCGCACAAGTAGCAGCCCCAAACCAACGGAAAAAAAGCCAAATTACACACCAGAGCAACATTCTGCATGACTAAACGCCTGCAAATAGCAGCCCCAAGCCAACGGGGGAAAAAAAAAATGAATTACACATCAGAGCAACATTCTGACGACTAAGCCCCTGCAACTGGCAGCCCCAAGCCAACGGAAAAAAAGCCGAATTTCTCACCAGAGCAACATTCTGCACGACTAAGCCCCCGCAACAAGCAGCCCCTAGCCAATGGAAAAAAAAGTCGGTTTACATGCCACAGCAGTAATAAGGCGCACTAGCAGCCCCAAGGAAATGGGGAGGGGGGCGGGGAGTCGGAATAAACAACAAACAACCTTCAGTCCGACTAGC
Source organism: Capra hircus (assembly GCF_001704415.2). NCBI lineage: Eukaryota > Metazoa > Chordata > Mammalia > Artiodactyla > Bovidae > Capra > Capra hircus. Next base: position 49,964 of record NW_017189551.1, on the reverse strand, counting down.
AGCCCCAAGAGGAGGTAGAAAAGCCACGTTACCCAACAAAGCAGGATTCCACACAACTAGCAGCCCCAAACCTACGGAAAAAATCCAAATTACACACCACAGCAACATTCTGCATGACTGAGACCCCACAACTAGCAGCCCCAAGCCAACGGAAAAAAGCCGAATTACACACTAGAGCAACATTCTACACGACCAAGCCCTTGCAACAAGCAACCCCAAGCCAACGGAGAAAATCCGAATTACACAGCAAAGAAATAGTCTGGCGCACTAGCAGCCCCAAGGCAATGGAAAAAAAAAAAAAACCGTTGAATTACACACCAAAACAACATTCAGCCCAACTAGCAGCCCCACTCCAGTACTCTTGCCTGGAAAATCTCATGGACAGAGGAGTCTTGTAGGCTGCGGTCCATGGGGTCGCGAAGAGTTGGACACGACTGAGTGACTTCCCTTTCACTTTTCACTTTCATGCACTGGAGAAAGAAATGGCAAACCACTCCAGTTTTTGCCTGGAGAATCCCAGGGAGGGGGAGCCTGGTGGGCTGCCGTCTACGGGGTCACACACAGTCGGACACGACTGAAGTGACTTAGCAGCAGCAGCCCCAAGTGGAGGGAGAAAAGTCGCCTTACCCACCAAAGCAGCATTCCGCACAATTAGCAGCCCCAACTAAATGCAAAAAGGCGAATTACACACCACAGCAACATTCTGCACGATTAAGCCCCCGCAACCTGCAGCCCCAAGCCAAGGAAGAAAAGGCATTTTACACACCAAAGCAATAGTCTAGCGCACCAGCAAGCCCAAGGCAACAGGGGGGGAGGGGAACAACGAATTAAACACCAAAACAACATTCTGCCATACTAGCACCCCCGGGTGGAGGGAAAAAAGCCACGTTACCCACCAGAGCATCACTGTGCACAACTAGCAGCCCTAAGCCAAAGGAAAAAAGGTGAATTACACACCAGAGCAACATTCTGCACGACTAAGCCCCCACAACTAGCAACCCCAACTCAAGGGAGAAAAGCCAGTTTACATGCCGAAAGAATAGTTCTGCACATTAGCAGCCCCAAGGCAACGGAGTAAGAAAAAATCGAATTAGTCACCAGAGCATTCTTCAGCCCGACTAGTAGCTCCTTGTGGAGGAAGAAAAGACGCGATACCAACCAGAGCATCATTCCACACTAGCAGCCTCAAGCCAACGGAAAAGACTGAATTACACACCAGAGCAATATTCTGCACGACTAAGGCCTCACAAACAGAAGCCCCAAGCCAAAGCAAAAAACTCAACTACACACAAGAGGAACATTCTGCACGACTAAGGTCCTGCAACAAGCAGCCCCAATCAAGGAAGAAAAGGTGAATTACACACCAGAGCAACATTCTGCACCACTAAGCCTCCGTAACTAACCACCTCAAGTCAAGGGGAAAAGCCAGTTTACACACCAAAGCACATTCTGCACGACTCAGCCCCTGCAACTAGCAGCCTGAAGCCACAGGAGTAAAGCCGAGAAACACACCAAAAGCAGTATTCTGCAGAAGTAGCAGCCCCAAGCCAATGAAAAAAAAAAACATTTACCCACCAGACCAACATTATGCATGACTAAAGTCCTGCAAATAGCAGCCCCAAGTCAAGGGAGAGAAGCCGTTTTTCACACCAAACCAATAGTCCAGTGCACCAGGAGCCTCAAAGGAATGGGGGGGTGGAATGCCAAATTAAACATCAAAACAACATTCAGCTCTACTAGCAGCCCCAAGTGGAGGGAGAAAAGCCACGTTACCCACCAAAGCAGCATTCCGAACAACTAGCAGCCCCAAGTCAATGGGAAAAAATCCGAATTACACGCCAGAGCAACATTCTGCGCGATTAAGCCTGTGCAACCTACAGCCCCAAGCAAAGGGAGAAAAGCCTGTTTACACACCAAAGCAATAGCCCAGCGCACCAGCAGCCTGAAAGCAACGGAAAAATTTAAAAAAAAAAAAATCCGAATTAAACACCAAAACAACATTCAGCCGGACTAGAACATGCAAGTGGAGGGAGAAAAGCCGTGTTAACCAACAAACCAGCATCCCCCACAACTAACAGCTCCAAGTCAACGGAAAAAAGCCGAATTACACACCAGAGCAACATTCTTCAGGACTAAGCCGCCTCAACTAGCAGCTCCAAGCCCATGGAGAAAACCCGAATTACACACCAGAGCAACATATTTCATGTCTAAGCCCCCACAACTATCAGCCACAAGCCAACGAATTACACACCAGACCAACATTCTCCATGACTCAGCCCCACAACTAGCTGCCCCAAGACAAGGGAGAAAAGCCGGGTTACCCACCAAAGCAGCATTCCACACAACTGGCAGCCCCAAGCTAATGGAAAAAAAAAAGAATTACACATCAGAGCAACATTCTGCATGACTAAGGCCCTGCAAACTGCAGCGCCAAGCCAAGGGAGAAAAGCTGGTTTTCACACCAAAGCAATAATCCAGCGCACCAGCAGCCCAAAAGGAATGGGGGAAAAATGCAAAATTAAACACCAAAACAACATTCAACCCTACTAGCATCCCCAAGTGGAAGGAGAAAAGCCGCATGACCCACCAAAGCAGCATTCCGCACAACTTCCAGCGCCAAACCAAAGGAAAAAAGGCGAATTACACACCAGAATATTCGGCACACCTAAACCCTGCAACTATCAGCCAAGAGCCAACGGATAACACCCGAATTACACACCAGAACAACATTCTTCACGACTCAGCCCGACAAACTAGCAGCCCCAAGCAAAGGGAGAACAGCCGCTTTACACACCAAAGCAATAGGGAGGCGCACAAGCAGCACCAAGGCAACCGGGAAAAAGAAGACAAAAATGCCAAATTAAACACCAAAACAACATTCAATTCTACTAGGAGACCCAAGTAGAGGGAGAAAAGCCTCATTACACACCAAGCAGTACTACGCACAACTAGCACCCACAAGCCAAAGGAGAAAACGTGAATTACACACCAGAACAACATTCTTCAGGACTAGGCCGCCACAAAAAGCAGCCCCAAGCCAACGGAAAACACCCGAATTACACACCAGAGCAGCATTCTGCACGACTGACCCCCGCCAACTAGCAGCCACAAGCAAAGGGAGAAGAGCCGATTGACACACCAAAGCAATAGGACAGCGCACAAGCAGCCCCAATGCACCGGGGGAAAAAAAATGCTGAATTAAACACCAAAACAACATTCAACCATACTAGCAGCTCCAAGTGGAGGGGAAAAAAGCCACTTTACCCACTAAAGTAGTATTCTGAACAACTAGCAGCCCCAAGCCAAAGGAAAAAAAACGAATTACATACCAGAACACATTGTTCAGGATTAAGCCGCCCCAAGGAGCAGCCCCAAGTCCATGCAATCTGAGTTAACACCAGAGGAACATTCTGCACGACTCAGCCCCCGCAACTAGCAGCCCCATGCAAAGGGAGAAAAGCCACTTTACACACCAAAGCAATAGGACGGTGCACAAGCAGCCCCAAGGCAACGGGGAAAAATAATTTAAAAAGCCGAATTATACACCAAAGCAACATTCAGCCCGACTAGCAACCCACAGTGGAGGGAGAAAAGCCACGTTACCCAGCAAAGGACCATTCCGCACAACTAGCAGCCCCAAACCAACAGAGAAAAGCCGAATTACTCGTCAGAGCAACATTCTGCATGATTAAGCCCCCGCAACCTGCTGCTGCTGCTGCTCCTGTTAATTCGCTTCAGTCATGTCCGACTCTGTGTGACCCATAGACCGCGGCCCACCAGGCTCCCCAGCCCTGGGATTCTCCAGCCAATAACACTGGAGTGGTTTGCCAATTCCTTCTCCAATGCATGCAAGTGAAAAGTGAAAGTGAAGTCACTTAGTCGAGTTCGACTAGTAGCAACCCCACGGACTGCAGCCTACCAGGCTCCTCTGTCCATGGGATTTTCCAGGCAAGGGTACTAGAGTGGGGTGCCATTGCCTTCTCCGCTGCAACCTGCAACCTGCAGCCCAAGCAAAGGAAGAAAAGCCTGTTTACACACCAAAGCAATAGCCCAGCGCACCAGCAGCCTGAAAGCAACGGAAAAAAAAAAAAATCCGAATAAAACACCAAAACAACATTCAGCCAGACTAGAACATGCAAGTGGAGGGAGAAAAACCGTGTTAACCAACAAACCAGCATCCCCCACAACTAGCATCCCCAAGCCAATGGAAAAAAGCCGAATTACACACCAGAGCAACATTCTTCAGGACTAAGCCGCCTCAACTAGCAGCCCCAAGCCCATGGAGAAAAACCGAATTACACACCAGAGCAACATATTTCACATCTAAGCCCCCGCAACTATCAGCCACAAGCCAATGAATTACACACCAGACCAACATTCTCCATGACTCAGCCCCGCAACTAGCCACCCGAAGCCAAGGGAGAAAAGCCGCGTTAACCACCAATGCAGCATTCCGCACAACACGCAGCCCCAAGCCAAAGGAAAAAAAAAAAAAAAAGAATTACACAGCAGAGCAACATTCTGCACGACTACGGCCCTGCAAATAGCAGCCCCAAACCAAGGGAGAAAAGCCGGTTTTCAAAGCAATAATCCAGCGCACCAGCAGCCCCAAAGGAATGGGGGGGGGATGTGAAATTAAACACCAAAACAATATTCAACCCTACTAGCAGCCCCAAGGGGAGGGAGAAAAGCCGTGTTACCCAACAAACCAGCATCCCACACAACTAGCAAACCCAAGCCAACGGAAAAAAGCCGAATTACACACCAGGGAAACATTCCTGAGGGTTAATAGCACACAAGCAGCCCCAATGCAACGGGAAAAAAAAATGCTGAATTAAACATCAAAACAACATTCAACCCTATAGCTTCAAATGGAGGGGGAAAAGCCACTTTACACACAAAAGCATCATTCCGCACTACTAGCAGCCCCAAACCAAAGGAAAAAAGACGAATTACACACCAGAAAAACATTCTTCATAATTAAGCTGCCCCAAGTAGCAGCCCCAAGCCCATGGAGAAAACCAGAGGTACATACCAGAGCAACATTCTACGAGACTCAGCCCCCGCAACTAGCAGCCCCAAGCAAAGGGAGAAAAGCCGCTTTACAAACCAAAGCAATAGAACGGAGCACAAGCAGCCCCAAGGCAACAGGGAAAAATAATTTAAAAAGCCGAATTATACACCAAAGCAACACTCAGCCCGGCCAGCAACCCCAAGTGGAGGGAGAAAAGCCGCGTTATCCAACAAAGGAACACTCCGCACAACTAGTAGCCCCAAGCCCACGGTGAAAAGCCAAATTACTCATCAGAGCAACATTCTGCACGATTAAGCCCCCGCAACCTGCAGCCCCAAGCAAAGAGAGAAAAGCCTGCTTACACACCAAAGCAATAGTACAACGCACCAGCAGCCCCAAAGCAACGGTAAATAAATAAAACCGAATTAAACACCAAAACAAAATTCAGCCGGACTAGAACACGCAAGTGGAGGGAGAAAAGCCGTGTTACCCATCAAACCAGCACCCCACACAACTGGCAGCCCCAAGCCAATGGAAAAAAGCCGAATTACACACCAGAGCAACATTCTTCAGGACTAAGCCGCCTCAACTAGCAGCCCCAAGCCCATGGAGAACACCCGAATTACACACCAGAGCTACATATTTCACGTCTAAGCCCCCACAACTATCAGCCACAAGCCAACGAATTACACACCAGAGCAACATTCTCCCCGACTCAGCCCCGCAGCTAGCTGCACCAAGCCAACGGGGGGGGGGGGGGGAACGAATTACAAACTAGAGCAACATTCTGGACCACTGAGCCCCTGGAACTAGCAGTCCCAAGCCAAAGGAGAAAAGCCCCTTTTACACACAAAAGGAATAGGACGGCGCACAAGCAGCCCCAATGGATTGGGAAAAACTTTAAAAAGCGGAATTACACAGCAAAGCAACATTCAGCCCGACTAGCAACCCCAATTGGAGGGAGTAAAGACGCGTTACCCGCCAAAGCAGCATTCCACACAACTAGCAGCCCCAAGCCAATTGAAAAAGGCGAATTACATACCACAGCAACATTCTGCGCGATTAAGCCCCCGCCACCTGCAACCCCAAGACAAAGGAGAAAAGCCTGTTTACACACCAAAGCAATTGTCCAGCGCACTAGCAGCCCCAAGGCAACGGGACAAAAAACAAACAAACAAACGAATTAAACACCACAACATTCAGCCAGACTATACCATCCAAGTGGAGGGAGAAAGGCCTTTTTACCCACCAAACCAGCATTCCACACCACTACCAGCCCCAAGCCAAGGAACAAAAGCCGGTTTACACACCAAAACAATACTCCGGCGCACTAGCAGCCCCAAACCAATGGAAATAAAGCCAAATTACACACCACAGCAACATTCTGCACAACTAAGGCCCCACAACTAGCAGCCCCAAGCCAACGAAAAAAACCCGAATTACACACCAGAGTAACATTCTGGACGACTAAGCCCCCACAACTAGCAGCCTCAAGCCAAGGGAGAAAAGCCGGTTTACACACCAAAGTAACAGTACGGCGCACTAGCAGCCCCAAGCAAATGGGAAAAAAAGCCAAGTTACACACCACAGCAACATTCTGCACAACTAAGCCCCAGCAACTAGCAGCCCCAAGTGGAGGGAGAAAAGCTGGTTTACACACCAAAGCTATTGTCTGGCACTCTAGCAGCCCAAGGCATCGGAAACAAACAAGCCTATTTACACACCAGACCAACATTCAGCCCCACTAGCACCCACAAACAGAGGAAGAAAAGCCACGTTACCCACCAAAGCAGCATTCAGCACAACTAGCAGCCCCAAGCCAATGGAAAAGAGGTGAATTACACACCAGAGCAACATTCTGCACGACTAAGCCCCACAACTAGCAGCCCCAAGTCATAGGAGAAAAGCCAGTTTACACACCAAAGCAATAATATGCCCCACTAGCGACTCCAACGCCAAAGGTTAAAAAAAAAAAAAAAAACAACGAATTACACACCAGAGCCACATTCACCCAACTAGCAGTTCCTTGTGGAGGGAGAAAAGCCGCCATACCCACCAGAGCATCATTCCGCATAACTAGCAGCCCCACGCCAAGGGAGAAAAGCTGGTTTACACACCAAAGCAATAATATGCCGCAAGAGCAGCCCCAAGGCAAGGAAAAAGAAAAAAACAAAAACGAATTACACACCAGAGCAACATTCAGCCTGACTTAGCAGCTTCTTGAGGAGAGAGAAAAGCCGTGATACCCACCAGAGCATCATTCCGCACAACTAGAAGCCCCAAACCAACGCAAAAAGCCAAATTACACACCAGAGCAACATTCTCCACGACCAAGCCCCCACAACTAGCATCCCCAAGCCAATGGAAAAAAAATGAATTACACACCAGAGGAATATTCTGCACAACTAAGCCTCGCAAGTAGCAACCCCAAGTCAAGGGAGAAATGCCCGTCTACATGCCAAAACAATAGTTCTGCACACTAGCAGCCCCAAAGCAAGCGAAAGAGAAAAACAACTGAATTACACACCAAAGCAACATTCAGCCCAACTAGCAGCTTCTTGTGGAGGGAGACAAGACATGATACCCACCAGAGCATCATTCCACACAACTAGCAGCCCAAAACCAACGGAAAAAAGCCAAATTACACACCAGAGCATCACTTTGCACATCTAAGCCCCCACAAGGAGCAGCCCCAAGCCAATGGAAAAAAAATCTGAATTACACACCAGAGCAACATTCTGTAGGACTAAACCCCCCTAACTGGCAACCCCAGGTCAAGGGAGAAAAGCCGAATTACACAGCAAAGCAACATTATGCACGACTAAGCCACCGCAACTAGCAACCCCAAGTCAAAGGAGAAAAGCCAGTTTACATGCCAAGACAATTGTTCTGCACAGTAGCAGCCCCAAGGCAATGGGGGAAAAAAAAAGCCAAATTACTCACCAGAGCAACCTTCAGCCCTTCTAGAAGCTCCTTGTGGAGGAAGAAAAAAAGCGATACCCACCAGAGCATCATTCCGCACAACTAGCAGCCCCAAACCAATGGGAAAAAGCCATATTACACACCAGAGCAACATTCTGCACGACTAAGCCCCTGCAAATAGCAGCCCCAAGCCAATGGGGAAAAAAAAAGCCGGTTTACATGCCATAGCAGTAGTAAGGCGCACCAGCAGCCCCAAGGAAACGGGGCGTGGGAAAGTCGAAATAAACAGCAAAACAACCTTCAGCCCTACTAGCAGCCCCAAGTGGAGGGAGAAAAGCCGCGTTACGCAACAAAGCAGCATTCCACACAACTAGCAGCCCCAAACCTACGGAAAAAATCCAAATTACACATCACAGCAACATTCTGCAAGACTAATGCCCCACAACTAGCAGCCCCAAGCCAAAGGAAAAAAAGCCGAAATGACACACCAGAGCAACATTCTGCATGACCAAGCCCCGGCAACAACCAGCCCAAAGCCAACGGAAAAAATCCTAATTACGCAGCAAAGAAATAGTCTGGCGCACTAGTAGCCCCAAGGAAACGGCAAGAAAAAAAAAAAAAAAGTCAAATTAAACATCAAAACAACATTCGGCCCGACTAGCAACCCCAAGTGGAGGAGGAAAAGCCGTCTTACCCACCAAAGTAGCATTCCGCACAACTAGCAGCCCCAAGCCAAGGGAGAAAAGCCAGTTTACACACCAAAGCAATAGTCCGGTGCATTAGTAGCCCCAAGCCAACGGAAATAAAGCGGTTCACACAGCAAAGAAATAGTCTGGCGCACTATCAGCCCCAAGGCAACGGAAAGAAAAAAAAAATTTTCGAATTGCACACCAAACAACATTCAGCCCAACTAGCACCCCCAAGTGGAGGAAGAAAAGTCGCGTTACCCACCAAAACAGCATTCCACACAACTAGTAGCCCCAAGCCAACGGAAAAAACCCGAATTACACACCAGAGCAACATTCTGCATGACTAAGCCCCCGCAACTAGCAGCCCCAAGCCAAAGGAGAAAAACCAGTTTACACACCAAAGTAATGCAACAGGAAGGATAAAACAAAAAGTCTAGTTACACACCTAAGCAACATTCAGCCAACTAGCAGCCCCACTCCAGTACTCTTGCCTGGAAAATCCCATGGACAGAGGAGTCTGGCAGGCTGCGGTCCATGGGGTCCCGAAGAGTCGGACACGACTGAGTGACTTCACTTTCATTTTTCACTTTCATGCATTGGAGAAAGAAATGGCAAACCACCCCAGTGTTCTTACCTGGAGAATCCCAGGGACAGGGGAGCCTGGTGGGCTGCCGTCTACAGGGTCACCCAGAGTCGGACACGACTGAAGTGACTTAGCAGCAGCAGCCCCAAGTGGAGGGAGAAAAGCCGCTTTACTCTCCAAAGCAGCATTCCTCACAACAAGCAGCCCAAGCCAACGGAAAAAAAAAAACCGAATTACACACCACAGCAACATTCTGCAAGACTAAGCCCCCGAACTTGCAGCCCCTAGCCTAAGGAGAAAAACCAGGTTACACACCAAAGCACTAGTCCGGCGCACTAGCAGCCCCAAGGCACCGGTGGTGGGGGGGGGGGGGGCGGGGGGGGAAGCCGAATTACACACCAAAGCAACATTCAGCCTGACTAGCAGCCCCTAGTGGAGGGAAAAAAGCCACGTTACCCACCAAAGCAGCATTCCACACAACTAGCAGCCCTAAGCCGAAGGAAAAAAGGCGAATTACACACCAGAGCAACATTCTGCATGACTAAGACCCGGCAACTAGCAGCCCCAAGCCAAGGGAAAAAAAACGAGTTACACACGAGAGCAACATTCTGCACGACTAAGACCCCGCAACCAGCAGCCCCAAGCCAAGGGAGAAAAGCCAGTTTACACACCAAAGCAATAGTCTGGTGCACTAGCAGCTCCAAAGCAATAGGGAAAAAAAAAAAAAAAAAGCCGAATTAAACACCAAAGCAACATTCTGCCTGCGCAGCAGCCCCAAGTAGAGGGAGAATAGCCTCGTTACCCACCAAAGCTGCATTCCACACAACTAGCAGCCCCAAGCCAACAGAAAAAAGCCAGTTTACACAGTAAAGCAATAGTCTGGCGCACTAGCAGACCCAGGGCAACGGGAAAAAAAAAAAAAAAAGCCACTTTACACACCAGAGGAACATTCAGCCGGACTAGCAGACCTTATCGGAGGGGGAAAAAAAAAACGTATTACAGACCAAAGAAGCATTCCGCACCTGAAACAGGCCCCAGCCAACAGAAAAAAAAAAGCCACATTACACACCAAAGCAACATTCTGCACAACTAGCGGCCCCTATTGGAGAAGGAAATGGCAACCCACTCCAGCCTTCTTGACTAGAGAATCTCAGGGACCGGCTAGACTGGTGGGCTGCCGTCAAGGGGTCGCACAGAGTCGGACGCGGCTGAAGGGACTCAGCAGCAGCGGCCCCAAGTGGAGAGAAAAAAGCCACATTACACACCACAGCAACATTTTGCGAGAAACTAACGCATCATTCCACATGACTAGCAGCCCCAAACCAACGGGAAAAAAAGCCGATTTGCACACCAAAGCAACACGAGGCGAAAAACAAAAGCAACATTCCATGCGCCTAGCAGCCCCAAACCAATGGAAAAAAGCCGAACTGCACACCAATGTAACATTCCATATGACTAGCAGCCCCAAACCAATGGGAAAAAAAAAAAAAAAGAATTACATACCGAATGCAACCACCATTCTACCCTAGTAGCCATAAGCTTGTGGAGAAAAGTCCAGCCTTATATACCAAAGAAAAGTTACAAAGGAAAACCAGCTTTCTCAGTCCCAGGGTAGGAGTATATGTCCAGTATATCCTCCCACAGCCAACATCCAGACATTTCAAACCCCCTTCTTTGCCCCACCTCCACTCCCACCTTCCCTCCTGTCCCCCAGCCCTCCATTCAGACAAAAGAACCCTCAAACTTCACTGGCTTTCCATTGCTACTTCAGGCACTGATTCTCCAAGGAATAAAAATTAAAGATACTTTTCAAGAAATAAACTAATAAGACTTTTAAGGTTAATGTACACACACACACACACACGCATATACATACACTCAGCTATTAGCTCTTATGGGGAAAAGCCTGACAGGAAAAATCAGTCTGAGTTACCATTTTTCTCCAGTAAAATACTGACGCTACACCTATAAACATGTTCTTGTAAGGTATAAATCTGGTTTTCTATCTTAAAATGCCTTTCTTTTGTTACCTTTCTTTTGCCTCGTTCTTCCGAACACGCAACACCAAACCTCCTCAGTCGACCACTAGCTAAACTGTTAAATGCAGCCCTGCCTCTTCCGTCAAGAGCATAAGGAACCGGATGTATGGCGTGAGGAGACAAGCGTAAGGGACCTTTATGTATCGCGAGATGAACCACAGAGAAAGTACGGCAGGAAGAAAATACAGAGGCAGAGGAGGGGTAAATGGAGAACTTTGAGGGACAGTCTAAAAAAAATAAAAATAAAAAGAGCAAAATATTGTACTAGATTTACCAGTCGCGTTAACTTAATCACTATAAAATACAGAAGAGAACTTTTACCATTACCTGTTTTTCATAATTTATTGCCGTCTCAAATGTCACCAATATCATCACTCTTGCGTGGCATATTGTTTAATTGTGTGTGATTTTCCTTTTCCTTAATACAAAAGGAAAGTAAAAGTAATGAAAATATTTAAAATATTTAGGAGTTGAAAGCCTTAGTGTCTTTGCAGTAAACATATTTGGAACTTTGTCATTAAGCAAATACAGGTAATGTTTTACACTAAAAATCCCAAAAGTAACAAAATGAGGAGATCCACTATGGACAATTTCTGCAATTTCTGTCACCTCAGTTTCTGTATAATAAATACAATTTTCAGCTAATACATGTCTATACCTGAAAAAACTCTGCTGACAGACTCTTTTTCCCTAATATAAAATTCTCCCTTCTAGGAATTAACATGCAAAATCATATCTAACAGAAGAAAATGCACTTAATGAAGGACAGGACTAACACTTATTTTCCAAGGGTTTCTCTAGAATTTATCTATGTAGTTTATATAGCCATTTAATATATATACATAAATATTTATACATGTATATATATTTATGCTTAATAAGATTTAATATATACATATATATGTAAGTATATTAAATTTTACTATTCTTAAAAAGCAATACTATAGCTCCTTTTTCAGTGCTTATGTCTTACTTTAATACTGATGTCTACTAATCTTCATATTTCCCCAATCACAGAAATACTTAGAATTTCTTAGTAAGCTGTTATAAATAAGTAATATAGTGTTGACTGATTCTTCTAAAGTAGTGATTGATCTTTTAAATAATCTTCTTTAGTTGAATCCCTGGAGAAGGAAATGGCAACCCATTTTGGTATTCTTGCCTGGAGAAGCCCATGGATAGAAGAGCACTGGGGCACTGGCAAGCCCCAATCCATGCAGTCTCAAAGAATGGGACAGAACTGAGCAAACATACTGTAGGTAAATAGGGCTTCTGTGATGACTCAGTGGAAAAGAATCTTCCTCCAATACAGAAGACCTGAGTTTGATCCCTGGCTCAGAATGATCCCCTGGAGAAGGAAATGGCAACCCTCTCGAGTATTTTTGCCCAGAGAATTTCACAGACGAGGAGCCTGGCAGGTTACAGGCCATGGAGTCGCAAAGAGCCAGAGACAACTAAGCAGTCAAGAACATGTAGGTAAACAGCTCAGTAGTGAAATCATGTACCAAAGGTAAACACGCCTTAATACATTTGTATAAGATATAGTTTAGAAAATAATTTTTAGAGTAATGCTTACCAGTCTATTAATATTAATGTCTTACTACAGAACCATTCTAACAGTATATGTCTGTATTACTACATTCTTACTTAAAAGTTTTCCTATGGTTCTATTAGTATTAGTGATTACCTTTTTTCATTTCAACAGATAAAATGGGCCCTTTGTTTTAATTTAATATCTCTTTTGAAAAGTAAATGTCATTACTTAATTTTAATGATATTGCAGTAACTAATGTTACAAAACTTAAAACATGTAAGCAATTACAGTCAACTAATAATCAGATGATAATTAGTTCAAATAAAGAATTATGACATTAACCAATGAGAGTACACATTGGAAAAGCATTCCTGGAAATAAAGCATTATGATAGCTGCCATAAAAGGCATGAGAACATGCTCCAATGATTTAAAAAATGATTAATACACATGATAGTTATTTGTCACTTTCTGTATACTTATCAGAATAAATCAGCCATTTATTGTGATACAAAGATGTACACTGCAGTGCAGACACAGTGTCCCCTGCCCTGGGAATGCCTGGGTAGGAACTGGCAGCCAGGAGTGGAGCAGCTCAAAGGGGCCGGAGGCCAGTGGTGGGTAAGGGTTGCAGCTGGAGCCAGAGCCAAGATAGAGAAGCTACTGACTCCTTCATGATGAAATATTTGGGAACACCTCTTTCTCTACTTTGTGTAGTTGATAGTTTGGATAATGAAGCAATGGCTGAATGTCAAAACCTTTTGGCGGGACCTTGCAAGGGGAATCAGACTCTGTCTGGGGAATTTGCACCGTCTCAAAGTTGGATGCTTGAATTCAACAAAAGAGGAAGGAGTAGCATCAAAAAGGGGCAAGCAGTATCCTGGCTCAGAAAGAAGACCAGAGCACAGAGAGGAAGCAGGAAAGTGAGCCACATGTTGGGAGAACTTTTCACTGCTGCACTTGTGATGATGGAGTTTTCTGATTCAGTCCCCTCTTGTTTTATGAACTTTTTAATCCTGTGTTTCAGTCAGTAGTGGCCCATATTATTGGTAATTCATCTCTACATGGGGATTTTTGATCATGGCTGAAGTTCTTCTTCAGGTCAATTATCTGATCTCTCTCTGTGCTCCCCCTCTTCATTCTTATCAATCTTGTGAACATAATTTGGTTCCAGGATTTAGCTGACCTGGCATTTGAGGTGTCAAGGAGGAAACCTCACCCATTCTCTAACAGCAGAATTACTGCTGATGTGCTCTTTAGCCTTTCACTGTAATCTCTCTTCCTCCTCCAGAATATGTTTGTCAGCCTTTTTACCATTCATTTTGGCCAGTTGCTTAGTCTCCTGCATACATCTCTTCTCTGTTTACTTCTGTACCCATTATATTGCTTTGAAAACTGTTGGTTCAGTAAAGGAATTGGAATGCACCAGCGATATCAACATAGAAAGAAACTGGCCTTACTATTTTGGATTTGGTTTACCCCTGGGTTTCCAATGTAAGATGGCAATGCGCTCTCCTGCATTGTGGCTGCCTCTTCTCTATCCTTTTTCCTTAATTCATTATCAGTGCCAGTGAAACAAAGACACCTGGCAAAGCACATCTTTTCAATTGAATGTCTTCTTCTTGGTGGTTTTCTTAAACAGCAGAGTTTTCCATTAGATGCTCTACCTGTAGGCTCTACTCAGTATCTTTATTTCTGCAAAGAAGTTCCCTCACCACACCCATCTAATGCCAGACTGAAACTGCTGCCAGCCACTAAGTTATCTGCCATCTGGAGGGGGTGGATGGGAACAGAAAGACTTCATGGGAACTCTTTTCCTCGTTCACCACTTCCCCCTTGACCCGCTGCCCCCAAAGAAAGTGGAGCATACCCTTTGAGGGCTCTGCCCATGTTTCCCTTATCTCTGAAGAATCTGAGGAATACAGATTTTTATACTAGGTGCATGTAAGGCAGAATCTTCCTGACACCACCATGGACTTTAAACACTTGAGAGTCTGAAAGGATCACTGATTTTTCCCAACCCTTTTCTAGTATTTGCCAGCCCTGGACCAGCACTGATCTGAATCCTCTTTCTCCCTGTGTCATTCCCCACTCCCACTTCCCCTTCCTCTTCCTACATTTCACCACTCTTGGATGAATAGATATTTATGATGCTAGCTGTTTTATATAGTTATTGCTGTTTTCCTGTGAATCACATACATAAGCATATATATTGCCAACAAATTTTGAAAACTCAGCATTGGCCACAGGATTGAAAAAGGTCAGTTTTCATTCCAATCCAAAAAAAGGCTCACTAGTAAAGTAATGCTCAAAATTCTCCAAGCCAGGCTTCAATAGTACATGAACCATGAATTTACAGATGTTCAAGCTGGATTTTAAAAAGGCAGTAGAACCACAGGTCAAATTGCCAAAATCTGTTGGATCATAGAAAAAGCAAGCTGTAAGAAACGCCATGGGAAGAAAGAGCCCCCTCTATGGACCGTTGATCAGAGCCTTTATTGGGCGGTTGCTCTCGGGCAGAACTCCCAGGGGCGGGTGAGCAAGGAAGCGAAGGGAGTCTGCGAGGTATGAGGGGTGGGGAAGGGTTTTATAGCCAGGGCCGGGGTCCCATATAAGGAAGAAAGTGCGGGCTCAGTGGTGATTGGTGTCTAAGGGCTCCGTGTCGGCACCTGATTGGACGGCTTGGTTGTCGGCCCGCCTCCAGGACTTGTCTGCGGCACTTTTCCGGGGCATGCCTCAACACACCCGGACAAGCCTCAACATGTCCGGACATGCCTTAACATGCCCGACCTTGCCCGACCTTTCACAAGTGAGTTCCAGAAAAACACCTATTTCTGCTTTATTGACTATGCCAAAGCCTTCAACAGTGTGGACGACAACAAACTCTGGAAAATTCTAAAAGAGATGGGAATGCCAGACCACCTGACCTGCCTCTGGAGAAATCTGTATGCAGGTCAGGAAGCAGCACTTAGAACTGGACATGGAACAACAGACTGGTTCCAAATAGAGAAAGGAGCACATCAAGGCTGTATATTGTCCCCATGCTTATTTAAATTATATGCAGAATACATCATGAGAAACTCTGGACTGGATGAAGCACAAGCTGGAATCAAGTTAGCAGGGAGAAATACCAACAACCACAGGTAAAGAGATGACACCATCCTTATGAAAGAAAGTGAAAAAGAACTAAAGAGCTTCTTGATGAAAGTGAAAAAGGAGAGTGAAAAACTTGGCTTAAAACTCAATAATTAGAAAACTAACATCATGGCATCTGGTCCCATCATTTCATGGCAAATAGATGAGGAAACAGTGGAAACAGCAACAGACTTTATTTTGGGGAGCTCCAAAATAAATGCAGATGGTGACTGCAACCATGAAGTTAAAAGGCACTTGCATCTTGGAAGAAAAGTTATGGCCAACCTAGACAGAATATTAAAAAGCAGAGACAGTAAAGGTCTGTCTAGTCAAGGTTATGTTTTTGTTTTCGTTTTTTCAGTGCTCATGTATGGATGTGAGACTTGGACTATAAAGAAAGCTGAGCCCTGAAGATTTTGATGCTTTTGAACTGTGGTGTTGGAGAATACTCTTGAGAGTCCCTTGGACTGCAAGGAGATCCAACCAGTCCATCCTGAAGGAAATCAGTCCTGAATATTCATTGGAAGGACTGATGTTGAAGCTGAAACTCCAATACTTTGGCCACCTGATGTGAAGAGCTGACTCACTGAAAAAGACCCTAATGCTGGGAATGATTGAAGGCAGGAGAAGGAGATGACAGAGAATGAGATGGTTGGATGGTATCACCATTCCAGTGGACATGAGACTGAGTAAACTCTAGGAGTTGGTGATGGACAGGAAAGCCTGGCGTGCTGGAGACCATGAGGTCGCAGAGTCAGACATGATTGAGCAACTAAACAGCAAAAAATCTGGGATCAAACCCAGGTCTCCCACATTGCAGGCAGATTCATTACAAGCTGAGCCACAAGCAAAGCCCAAGAATACTGGAGTGGGTAGCACATCCCTTCTGCAGTGGATCTTTCCCACCCAGGAATCGAACTGGGGTCTCCTGTATTGCAGGCTGATTCTTACCAACTGAGCTGTGAGGGAAGCACCACCCCCCCTTTTTTAAATAAGTCAAAAACATGAAACATTTTCCAAAATTATATTTTTTGGATATTTTGCATAAAGTAAATCACCATTGTATATTCATTAACAATATGCATAGAAAGGAATTGGGAACACATGATAAAGCACAAACAATTATACTGTACATTAATAATAGAAATAAATGAAAAAATAATTGTAAGAAATCTTTAGTACACTATTATAATAGTAATTTGGAAAATGAAATGGCAAGTCATTTAAAAGAAGGTGCTTACCAATAATTATTCAAGATGAAGTAGAAACTACAAACATACTTGATAATGAATTCTAGGGATTGTCTGAAAATTTTGCTGCAAAGCCGCTATCTCGATGGTAAATCTAAATATATAAATAAATGCTATTTTCATATTATTGATGCTTTCATAAAACTCAGATAACGAAAGTTGTCTGACAATGCTGTTTACAGATATAGCCTTTGACGAATGCTAATGAATTAGAAACAGGCAATAATCCCTAAAAGTAATAAACACTACACACCAACCAGCCAAAAAAAAAAAATGAAGATACTAATAAATACATATGTTTCACTAGCAACTTTATGGAGAAGGCAATGGCATCCCACTCCAGTACTCTTGCCTGGAAACTCCCATGGACGGAGAAGCCTGGTGGGCTGCAGTCCATGGGGTCGCTGGGGGTCTGACACGACTGAGCGACTTCCCTTTCACTTTTCACTTTCATGCATTGAAGAAGGAAATGGCAACCCACTCCAATGTTCTTGCCTGGAGAATCCCAGCGATGGTGGAGCCCAATGCGCTGCCATCTATGGGGTCGCACAGAGTCGGACACGACTGAAGCGACTTAGCAGCAGCAACAGCAGCAGCAACTTTATATAGTGTTTTATCTACTTATGAATTTAATTGTTCCATTTCATTATTGCCACAATTTTTCACAATTACATTAAGTGACTTCTTCTCATCCTTATTATAAAGAATAAAAATATTTTTTTCCTGAGATATGTGCAAGACATTTTTGAAGAAGGAAATACTAAAAGTCTTTGAAATACATGAAGAATAAGTTGAGTAATTAGAGATGGCTGACCTAGTAACAGTTCAATATGACCTTAAATGATATTGTAAATAGTATAATGTGAAGGAAAATCATAAGCTTATTATCTATATCTGTATGTGTGTATTCAGGTATTTCTGTTTATATATGCGTGTCAATAATTTATAGTATGTTACATATATTTTACAAATAATACATTCTTGATCAGAGTTTTAGAGTTTGTTTAGAAGAATCAATATTTAAGAATTATTTATAGGATATTCCTATGAAACTACCCTTCTAGATATTAAGAACTATAGATCAGTGATAAATGAAATGATTTAATGAACACACAGCAAAGGTAATAATCAAAATCAGTCCGTAATAATAAAAGAGCAAGTGGTACTTTGATGTGTCTTGGTAAAACAGAAGCAAATGTATGATCAATACAGTTTGCTTTTAATTTTTTAGGAAATACTGTGGGTAGAGGAACCTGTTGAATGAGACGGCATGGACAGATTCAAGAAGCACAATTCAGACTACAGGATATGATGTAAGATAATTAATCTGGCTTTACAATAAATTGAAAGAAGAGTAAAAAGTTGAAGGCAAAAATTATTATAGAAAACATTTTAAAACATTTGAACCCATTGCAGAGTTCAAATCTTTCTTGGATTATATTTATGAGAAAGTGAAAAGATTTGTAGTTTGCTGTTGATGAAATGAATGGAAATTTGAACACATTTGATGTGTAATGATATTTAGAAATTATCATTAATATAGGTCTGTTTTCTAGTAATGTGACAGCCTACTCTTGTCCATTACTTAACTACTGACTTTGACCAGACTTTAGTCAAGTTTCTCTCCTCACAGTGCCCTAAATTTTGACCTGTTCTCAACTTTTGGCAAGCAGTACCATACTAAGGTCAGAACATCCTCCCTAACAGCTTATACTGAGAATAAGCTGGCAGAAAGAGATATTTTCTATTAGAAAGACCATATTTTACTCCCTGCTCACCCATTTGCTTGTGCCCTACTAAGCTTCTTACTAGTTTCTCCTATTGCTGATTCCATATCTTAAAAAAAAAACTTACTTTAAGAGTTCCTTTTGATTTTAAAATATTTGCAGATTCTGAGATGGAAATGTTCTTCTGTTGAATTCTTTTTGTCCCCCACAATTACCTATGTTTAAATTTTAGTAATATTTTTCATCATGTGATATTTTTGTACCAATTTTGATATTTGTTAAATACTGCATTAAAGAAGTTTTGTGTTGATACTGATTTTTTTTTTGATCCCACAATAACATTTTGCACAGGAGGGAATACCACCCCCTAAAGCAAGCCTGCTGTTGCCGCTGCTAAGTCACTTCAGTCGGGTCTGACTCTGTGCAACATCATAGACAGCAGCCCACCAGGCTCCTCCATCCCTGAGATTCTGCAGGCAAGAACACTAGAATGGGGTGCCATTTCCTTCTCCTCAATTCTCTTTTTAAATAAACTCCTTACTGATGTCTGTTTGTTTTCCAGTTTTCAAGTGCTATGACACAAATGAGTTTTGACATCCTTTATCCTCCTAATAATAGTGAGAAAAAACAGGGGTTCTAACCCAGGATATCTATCTCTCAATTGAAAGGATATAAACATTATTCTTGAGTACAACTACTTCACCTTATTTGGGGAGTTAAACTGAGGTATTCCCTTCAGTGCCCAAGGGCAGACAGGACTATGAGATAGATAGTTCTTTACAGGTTATTCCTGTTTCCCAGGAACTTGGACCTGAGCAGATGACATCAGGAGAGATGGTCAGCTTCTACCTAAGATATCAGAACAAGACCCTCAATCTGAGAAATTCCCTGTCTTTTTATCCTTGCCATTTTAATTGTCTTTCTTTGCTGATTTTTCTTCTCTATCCACTCCACCACCACTTTTGCTATTCTTAAAACTTTTCCCATTACAACAGTAGCTGTCAATTGCAAACCTTACGTTATATTAGCTGTTTTAAAACTAATTTTTATCAAAGTATATTTGATAACAATGTTATGGCAACTTCAGGTGTACAGCAATATGAATCATTTACACATGTATATCTATCTGCTATTCTTCAGATCATTTTCCCATAGCCATGACAGGATATTGAACAGAGCTCCTTGTGATATACACTAGTAAGTCATTATGAGTCATATACATATAGTAGTGTTTATATGTCAGCCCAGTCTCTTAATTTATCCCTTTTCCTTTCTTTCCCTCTTGATATGTTACCTCTTTATCTACCTCTGCACATGAACCATTTCTTCTGTAAGAATTCCTCTGTCCCTCCAAGGAACGCCAAATGTACTTGACTCCTTCATTTGATTTTTCTATCCACTTTCCTTTGGAAAATCACAGTTTCTCAAAATTCCTATGCTGAATAAAGGGCATCATTTGTCTTGAAAGTTAGTATGGTGTAGATTTAGATTTCCTCTCTGGGTTTCAAAAGGAACGTGCATTAACCTCAATAATTTTTAGAATGAGTAATGTATACTTCCACTGTAACATAATCAAAAGGTGTTTCAGGGATCTTACTGTTTTTGATTATACTGCTTTGCCACAAAGCACATGTTCCTTGTCTTGTGTGAATATAGTATACTGAGATGGTCCTAAATATTTATTGTAAACTTTACTTGGAACTTTTTATTGTCTTGCAATAAAACACCTGGGAACTTTCATCTTCCAAAATGGATAGCATACTACTTCCATCAAAACAGGTCATATGAACTCTAAAATATGAATCCTTTGGAGAACCATTTTAATGAACCCTAGGTAACTCCTGTTGAGAAATATTTATGAAAACCATGTGTACGTTTCACTTTAAGCTCACTTGTTGGTTTTATATTACTTTTTGACCTTAAGTAATTGTCCTTTTAATTACATTCCTAAGAAGACTTTTCATCAACAATTATTAGTCCAGAATATGCTCTACTGATGATACACCTAATATTTTGAGGATGACAGTATGAAGATAATTCACATTTTCCTAAAGTGAGTCTGGGAATCTCAGGTTAAATCTGGGTTAGCTGAAGTGGGCTCATGACTTCTTAATTAGGGCTTTCCTAATAGCTCAGCTGGTAAAGAATACACTTGCAATACAGGAAACCCTGGCTCAATTCCTGGGTTGGTAAGATCCCTTGGAGAAGGGATAGAATGGCTTCCCTTGTAGCTCATATTGTAAAGAATCCACATGCAATGTGGGAGACCTGGGTTTGATTCCGGTGTTGGGAAGATCTCCTGGAAGAGCATGGCAACACACTCCAGTATTGCTGCCTGGAAAATCTCCATGGACAGGGGAGTCTGCTGGGCTACAGTCCATGGGGCTGTGAAGAGTCAAACACAACTGAGCAACTAAGCACATAGGGCTGAATTGAAGTGAGTTTCAACTAAAGTCAGTTCAGAGTTAAAGGGCTCCACCCATGGCTTTGCAGGTAAAGCATTTGCTTAAAATAAAGGAGACATGGGGTACAGGTTTGATCCTTGGGCTGAGAAGATCCCCTTGGAGCAGGAAGTGGAAACCCACCCCATTATTCTTTCCTGGGAAATTCCAAGGACAGAGAAACCTGATGGGCTACAGTTCATGGTGTCACAAAGAGTCGAACACATCTGAGAAACTAAGCACAAAGCACAGGGTTCCTAAACTGGGATGATATCTTCGGAAGTTAAATAGGATTCTAGAGCCAGTAGAGTGTCTAGTGTACCATGAGTTAAGTTTGAGGTTACTAGAACAGTGTTTGATTCCCCTGAAGTGGATTTATGCTCCTCTGAAGTGGTTCTGGAAAATTGTAAATTGCTTCTGGTATCTTCTCACCTGAGTCTGGCCCACTGAGGATCTGAGATCCCTGATGTGTTACTTGATATGTCTGGAAATAAGCTGGTTCCCTAACACAACTTTCTGGTTCTTAACAGTAGCCCTGTGGACCCTGGTTGTGGGCCTAGAATCCCCTGAAGCAGAACTTGGGT
This sequence comes from Capra hircus, assembly GCF_001704415.2. Taxonomy (NCBI): domain Eukaryota; kingdom Metazoa; phylum Chordata; class Mammalia; order Artiodactyla; family Bovidae; genus Capra; species Capra hircus. The sequence continues at coordinate 28,047 of NW_017189551.1, read as the reverse complement.
CTCCTATGAGGCTCGGTCTTCTAAGTTTGGTCACAGATCTTCTGAACTGAGTCTGGATACCATAATGTTTTGGAGTTTAAGGAGGTGGTCTTGAATGCTATGAGGTGAACAGAGATTCCTAGGTGTGATCTGAGGCACCATGGAAAGGAATAGGCCTCCAATTGTCTGGTCTTCTGATGTTTGATTGTGTCTGAATACCCATACATGGATCTTGCATTTGGAAACTTAGTCTTGCTGATATACGAATTCCTGAGTTAGACAGAGAAATGTCTGGAGATCTAGGTCTCCTGATATGTTTGAGTTTGGTGACCTAGTGAAATAGGTCTGAGTCCCTATGTCCTGAATTTTAGTCCACTGTATTGGGTTTGAGGCCTCCTGGTGTATTGTGTAGTAGGCTTGAGTTTTATTTTCATCTCTTGATTAGATATGTCATCCCTAGAGTGTTGTTAGGACTCTTGATTAGATATGTCATCCCTAGAGTGTTGTTAGGAAGTGCTGAATCTGTGTGCCCTGACATTTGTTTGGGAACTTAATCAGGGTGCTTTGAATTTTGTACTGGGGCTCCTTGGGTATCGTTTGTGGATACCTGCAGTGTTAGAAACCTAAGATGGGCCTGATGTTTCTCTTCTGATCAGAGTCTGGGTGTGCTGCAGTCTTTTAAGATGGTCTGGGATACCATGAAATGAATCCAGTTATCTTGAGTTGAGAGCTGGTCTGCTGAGATGGCTTGGTAGCTTTGGAGTTCTGGATGTGGAACTGAGCACTCTGAGGTGGATATCTCATTTTTAGCCTTTGATCTTGGGCTCTGGGCCCTAAAGTGTGTCCAAAAACCTCTGAATATAGTATGTGTCTTCTGCTGTGGTTCTGGGGTTCAGTGAGTTAGTTAAGAAATCCCTTTAAAATATTCTAGGGTTCCCTATCCTTAATCATTGTTTAATATATGTCTCTTGACCCAGTTTGAAGCTAGATCCTCTAGTATGAATGAGTGGTCCAACTGTGTGCATTTGAGGCCCTCTGAGGTGGGTCTGGTACCTCTTGATGTGCCTTTTTGTCTTCAGTAATGCTGGTGCTCCTCTTAGAAGGCTCTAATATCTTTTGAGGTGGACCTCTTCTAATTACACCAAACTGGAACTCAGGTCCAGAATGTCGCATTCATAAACCTAATGGGGAGCTAGGATTCCATGTGGTATTGTCTGGGGAGTCCTGGATTCATGTTAGACTCTTTGTGAGGCCTTTTAGCACTAGATTTGGCTATGGTATAAACTTGAGAGATAGGTCTGTGGCTTCCTAAATTGAATCTGGGTTTTCCTGAGCTGAGCCGATTTTCCTTAGGTAAGTTACTGCTTTTCCAAAATGGCTCTGACATCTCTTAAAGTGATTTTATGATCTCCAGAGCTTAGTAGTCCCCAAGATGGCAGTCTAGGGTCCCAGTATACTTGTAGGGCATTGAGGGTGCCTGGTACTCATAGAAATTGTCTGAGGCTTTCTGGACTGAGGCTAGATACCATGGTATAATTTTGGGGTTCCATGATTTGACTGGTGCTCCCAAATTGTTTCTTGGGCCCACTGTTACATTATTAAAGATATCCGAGCTGAAATCTGGTTCCCAAGGTGACTCTGGGTTCCACAGAGATAATTCTGTGGTCTGAGATGACCCTGGATTTCCTTAGAAAGTCTGGGGTCTCTTGAGCTGAATGTGTATCATGGATCTTCTTCTTCTTGTTGTTTAGTCACTATGATGGCTCTGACTACTCTTCGTGAGCCCGTGGACTGTAGCCTGCCATGCTCCTCTGTCCATGGGATTTCCTAGGCAAGTATAGTGGGGAGGGTTGTCATTTCCTCCTCCAGGGGATCACTCAAACTCACGGTTCAAACCCATATCTCCCGTGTCTTCTTCATTGGCAGGTGGATTCTTTCCCTACCAAGTAAAGAATCCAAGGTGAATATTAGATCTTCACAAATTTTACATGCTTATTTCAGAGAAGATTATGGGTACCCTGAACTAAGTTAGACATCTTTTGAGATTGGATGTGATCCAGGTGGCCTGGATATCTCAAACAGAATTGGTATTCCTAGTTGGCTTTGGATTGTCAGATTTTATTTTGTCACCCTAATATGAATGTAGGAGCCCTTGAAATTAATAAAAACTCCTTTAGGTGTGTCTAGGATTCCTCAGGCTTAGGTGGGCTTAGGGTTTCCACAGAAAGGAGGTAGATTCAGTTGAATCTTAGTCCCATAAAGTTGACTAATTTTCCCAGAAGAGTGTATGGACTCCTTAGGATAATGTGACATTCCCTAAAATGTGTTTTGGATAGATTTGGGATTTTTAAACTGAATATTGTTTTCCACAGCTGAATATCAATTCTCTTTTGGTTGGTTAGAGTCACCTGTGCAGGCTGTTGATCATCAGAGGTGTTTATGGAAGTTCTGAGCATGTTGTATGTGTTCCTTGAGCTAGGTGTGAATCCTGAAAAGTTTGTCATTGGATTAGTAGGTAGATCTGATGTCTTCTGAGCAAGTTCACTTAAGTTGTGAGAGACTGACTTATCTTTTGGACTAGGGGATCATTAGGTATTATATGTGAATCTGGGGTATTTTCTAGCAATGCCTAAGTGTAGCTCTCTTTAGTAAGTTTTAAACATTCTGAGAGCTCAGAAACCAAGGATAGGTATAGGTCCATTGTCTTGGATCTGGAACTCTTAAGTTTGAGATGTTATCTTGGGGATGCCTGATCTGTGTCTTTCCCTGAGATGACTGTCAGTTTCCTGAACTCAGTCTCTGTATCACAAGATGGATATGGGGTTCCTAGACTTGGATATAGTGGCCTGAATTTTGGTCTGAATCGTGCTGGGTTGTTGTATTAAAAAGTCCTGAGTTGTATACCTGAGAAAATCTTAGGTCTCTTGAGATGAGTGTATTTGCTTCAAGGTCACTCTAAGGTCTCTGGATGTGACTAGATCTTATGTTAATAGTATTGCATGAGTTCTTCTGAACTCAGTTTGTCTCACTTGAATTGGACTTGGGTCTACTAAGTGGGACTAGAATACCCTTTGATGTGTCTTGGGTTTCATGATATATAATTTTTATTTTATGGTGAGCTTGTCCCAAGTAAGATTAGCGTGAACCAGAACCCTTCAAAATGGATCTGGGGCACGGAGGTGAATTCGGGGTACAGTGAAATAAATTATCTGTAAATGTCTACTTGGGACTATGTATGGTAGGTCAACTGTGGTAAAACTGGGTTCTTCAGAGTATGGGTCCTTGTGGAGGAACTAGTATTTTCTCCACCGGGAATGTTTGAAGTGTTTTCAGGGTATTTCTAAGCAGCATCTGATACTAGGAGTTCAGTTTGAAGTCTGCTAAACTGAGCCAGATTACTTGGCAAGGTCTAATTTGTGCCTGGGAATGTTAGATCCCTGCTGAAAATATCGGTTTATGAAGTGGCTTATCAGAATCCTTTGATTGTTTCTAGAATTGAGTGGATTTGGTCTAATTCCTGTGTTGTCAATCTGGGGTTTACTGGGAATGATTAAGTCACTGAAGAAGGTCTAGTCTCTTTGAGTTGAATTTGATTCCTTGAACTGAGTGTGGATATTTTGCCTGAGTATTAGGAGCCCGAAGAGTGTTTAGGGGTCAACCTCGATATTTTCTAGGGATTCCTAAGCAGTTCTGTGATTCAAATGAGTAAAGAATCTCCGAAAGTTTGTCTGATTTCTGTAGGAAAAGACTCAGTCTTTTACCTAGAAGTTGACTAAAAGTCAACAGAGGTTGACTGTGCTGTATGCTTAGTTGCTCAGTTGTGTCCAACTCTTTGCAATCCCAAGGACTGTAGCCTGCAAGGCTCCTCTGTTCATGGGATTCTCCAGGCAAGAATATGGGAGTGAGCTGGTAAGAATACTCACTGAGGCTGACTACATATTCCAAAATATAAGGAGCTCTTTGCTCCTGGGATAATAAGAGATCTCATACATTGTTTTCTTGGGATGAATGTGTTAAATCTTAGTCCGCTAATGTGAGTCTTGATTTTTAATGGAGGATTTGTCTTCCTTTGATGAGTCTGGCTTCCCTGACCAATCTTTGTTCATGCATTGAATCTCTGTTCTTGTACTGAATCTGATACCCTGAGAGGGATATGGGTCCCTGAGTGATATTTTTCAAAATGTGTTATATGGTAATAATGGAGTAATCTGAGTCAACATTTCTGAATTACCCGATGTTGGCCAGTAGCCCACTCAAGTGTTTTATCAGAGACCTGAGCTGACTGTCTAAGTCCTGATCAGGTCTAGAGTCCCTGAATGTTACTAGATCCTTTGACATATGTGTGGAGGTCGTTAAGACACCTTTGCAGTCCTTTGAAGTAGATTTCTACTCTTGAGTTACTATGTGAACATGATTTATGTTAGTATTTAAACCCCAAATTGTGCCTTTTTCTGTGTTTTAATTTAGGTATGTCTGAAAGTAAAATGAAAGTGTGAGTTGTTCAGTGACGTCTGACTCTTTGTGACCCCGTGTTCTGGGGCCCACCAGGCTCCCCTGTCCATGGGATTTTCCAAGCAATAAATCTTCTGTATAGCAGGATTTCCCACTGGAGTGGGTTGCCATTTCCTCCTCCAGGGAATCTTGTCAACTTAGGGACTGAACCTTCAGGTCTCCTGCATTACAGTTGGATTCTTGACCATCTGTCACCAGGGATCAGAGTTAGGTGGGTGTGCAGTTCAGTTCAGTCGTGCAGTCATGTCCAACTCTTTGCGACTCCATGAGTTGCAGCACACCAGACCTCCCTGTCCATCACCAACTCCCGGAGTTCACTCAGACTCACGTCCATTGAGTTAGTAATGCCATCCAGCCATCTCATCCTCTGTCGTCCCCTTCTCCTCCTGCCCCCAATCCCTCCTAGCACCACAATCTTTTCCACTGAGTCAACACTTCACATGAGGTGGCCAAAGTACTAGAGTTTCAGCTTTAGCATCATTCCTTCCAAAGAAATGCCAGGGCTGACCTTCTTCAGAATGGACTGGTTGGATCTCCCTGCAGTCCAAGGGACTCTCTCAAGAGTTTTCTCCAACACCACAGTTCAAAAGCTCAATTCTTTGGCACTCAGATTTCTTCACAGTCCAATGCTCACATCCATACATGACCACTGGAAAAACCATAGCCTTGACTAGACGGACCTTTGTTGGCAAAGTAATGTCTCCGCTTTTCAATATGCTATCTATGTTAGTCATAACTTTTCTTCCAAGGAGTAAACATCTTTTAATTTCACGGCTGCAGTCACCATCTGCAGTGATTGTGGAGCCCGCCGAAATAAAGTCTGACACTGTTTCCACTGTTTCTCTATCTATAGGTGGGTGTATATCTGTAGAATTAAGTCTAGTTTTCTTATATAGATCTGTGTTCCTTTGATTACTTCCAATTTGTCTTCCTTATATCTTTCTATCACATGGCTCTGGAATGAGAATTCTTGATCCCTTCTAAGGAAGGGCTGATGCTAAAGCTGAAACTCCAATACTTGGACCACCTGATGCAAAGAACTGACTCACTGGAAAAGACCCTGATGCTGAGAAAGATTGAAGGCAGGAGGAGAAGAGGATGGCAGGAGATGAGTTGGTTGGATGGCATCACTGACTCAGTGGAGACGAGCTTGGGTAAACTCCCGGAGTTGGTGATGGACAGGGAGGCCTGGAGCATTGCAGTCCATGCAGTCACAAAGAGTCAGACACGACTGAGTGACTGAATTGAATTGAACTATGCATAAATGTTTATAATGGCTGCATAATCTGTTAAACTTCTCCCTTGATCATTATGTAGTGTCCTTCCATTTCTCTTTTAATGGTTTATATTTTCAACTCTATTTTGTTTAATGTGAGCATTTCTACTCCTGCTTTCTTTGGATTTCCATTTTCATGGAATAACTTTTTCATATGGAAAAGCCCCTCACTTTCAGACTGAATGTATCCCTCTGTCTGAGGTGGCTTTACTGGAGAATATATATATTTGTTTGTGTGTGTGTTGTTGTTGTTGTTTTTAATCCATTCAGCCAGTCATGTCTTTTGGTAGGAGCATTTAATTCATTTACATTTAATGTAATTATAGGCATATGTGAACCTATTGCCATTTTCTTTATAGTTGTGCGTTTATTTTTTGTAAATCTTTTATTTATCTTGTGTTTCCTGATAGAGAAGATCCTTTAGCATTGTTGAAGTACCTGTTTGCTGGTAGTGAATTCATTCAGCTCTTGCTTGTCTGAGAAGCTTTTGATTTCTCCTTCTAATCTGAATGAAATCTTTGTTGGGTAGGGTAACCTTGGTAATAGGTTTTCCTTTTCATCATTTTAAGTATGTCCTGTCATTCCCTTCTTGCCTGCAGAGTTTATGTTGAAAGATTAGCTGATATCCTTATGGGGATCCACTTCTTTGTTATTTGTAACTTTTCTCTTGCTGATTTTAATATTTGCTTTTTTGTGTTTAAGTTTTGCTAGCTTGATTAATATGTATCTTAGAATGTTTCTCCTTTGGTTTATCCTGCATGGGACTCTCTGGGCTTCCTGGACTTGGATGACTATTTCCTTTCCCAAGTTAGGGAGGCTTTTGACTATAACTGTCTCAAATATTGTCTTATATATTTTCTTTTCCTCATCTTCTTCTGGTACCCCTACAATTTGAATGATGGTGTGCTTAATATTGTCCCAGGTTTGAGATTTTCCTCATTAGTTTTTATTCATTTTTTTAAAAAGAGAGATAAGGTTTATCCAGGGAAGAAACACACTCCTTAGACAGACTATGAGCGATCTCAAAAGGCAAGAGAGGCACCAGGATTTGGGGTTGTAAGTTTTTATAGGTGTGGGAAATGTACTCTGCTTTGCTTTGGTTATTTCCATCACACTATTCCAACTTATTTATCCATCCTTGTACCTCAGTTATTCTGCTATTGATTCCTTCCAAAGTATTTTTAATTTTAGTTTTTATGACTGTTATATCTGGTTAATTTTAATTCTGCTAGATGACCTACACCTATGTATGGAAATAGCAAAAACAGTGCTAAGAGGGAAGTTTACAGCAATTCAACCTTACTACAAGAAACAAGTGAAATATCAAATGAACAATCCAAACTACACCTGAAGCAACTACAGAAAGAACAAGAAAACTCAAAGTCAGTAGAAAAAAGGAATCACAGAAAAGAGAGCAGAGGTAAATGAGCAAGAAATGAAGAATGTGGTAGAAAACATCAATAAAAGTAAAAGTTGGTTCTTTGAGGAGATGAACAAAATTGGTAATCACTTAGCCAAACTTCTCAAGATAAAGGGGTAGAGATTTCAAACTAATAAAATTCAAATTGGAAAAGTAGAAATCACAAGAGACAGTGTATAAATACAGATAATCATAAAAAGCTATTACAAGTAATCATATAATGATACAATAGACAACAAAGAAGAAACAGACAGATTCAAAGAAAAGTACATGACTGAAGAAACATTTTAGAAAGGGAAAAGAGATTCATGACACGTTATGATTTAAGCTGTAAGTAAAAATCTCCCAAAGCACAAAAGCTCAGGTTGCGAGAGCTTCATTAGCAAATTCTATCAAATTTTCAGAGAAAAACTAACACCTATTTTTCTAAGACTTTTCCAGTCATGGAGGGAAGAACATTTTCATATTTATTCTACAAGGCCACCATTACCCTGATATCAAAACCAGACAAAGATCACAAAATAGGAAACTATATCAATACAATTGAAAAATATAGATGAAAAAATTCTCAACAATTCTAGCAAACAGACTCCTACAACACATTAAAAGGGTCATATGCAGTATGATACTGGCACAAAGACAGAAATATAGATGAATGGAACACAATAGCAAGTCCAGAGATAAATCCACGCACCCATGGACACCTTATTTTTGACAAAGGAGGCAAGAATATATAATGGAGAAAAGACAGTCTCTTTAACAAGAGGTGCTGGGAAAACTGGTCAACCACTAGTAAAAGAATGAAACTAGAACACTATAAGACCAGAAACTATAAAACTCCTAAGGCGAACATAGTCAAAACACTCTCCAACATAAATTACAGCAGAATCCTCTATGACCCACCTCCAAGAATATTGTAAATAAAAACAAAAATAAACAAATAGGGCCTAATTGAAATTAAAAGTTTCTGCACAACAAAGGAAACTATAAGCAAGGTAAAGACAGCCTTCAGAATGGGAGAAAATAATAGCAAATGAAGCAACTGACAAAGAGTTAATCTCAAAAATTATACAAGTAACTCTTTCAGCTCGACTTCAGAAAAATAAGTGACCCAGTCAAAAAATGGGCCAAAGAACTAAACAGACATTTTTCCGAAGAAGACATACAGATGACTAACAAACACATGAAAAGATGCTCAACATCACTCTTTATCAGAGAAATGCAAATCAAAACCACAATGAGGTACCATTTCACGCCAGTCAGAATGGCTGCGATCCAAAAGTCTACAAGCAACAAATGCTGAAGAGGGTGCACGGAAAAGGGAACCCTCTTACACTGCTGGTGGGAATGCACTCTAGTACAGCCACTATGGAGAACAATGTGGAGATTCCTTAAAAATTGGACATAGAACTGCCTTATGACCCAGCAATCCCACTGCTGAGCATACACACCGAGAAAACCAGAATCGAAAGAGACACATGTACCCCAATGTTCATCGCAGCACTGTTTATAACAGCCAGGAGATGGAAGCAACCTAGATGTCCATCAGCAGATGAATGGATAAGAAAGCTGTGGTACATATACACTCAGCCATTAAAAAGAATACATTTGAATCAGTCCTAATAAGGTGGATGAAACTGGACCCTATTATACAGAGTGAAGTAAGCCAGAAAGAAAAACACCAATACAGAATGCTAACACACGTATATATGGAATTTAGAAAGATGATAACGATAACCCTATACGGGAGACAGCAAAAGAGACACAGATGTACAGAACAGCCTTTTGGACTCTGTGGGAGAGGGAGAGGGTAGGATGCTTTGGGAGAATGGCATTGAAACATGTATAATATCATATGTGAAATGAATCCCCAGTCCAGGTTCAATGCATGATACAGGATGCTCAGGGCTGGTGCACTGGGATGACCCAGAGGGATAGTATGGGGAGGGAAGTGGGAGTGGGGTTCAGGATGGGGAACCCTTGTACACCCGTGGTGGATTCATGTTGATGTATGGCAAAACCAATACAATATTGTAATTAGCCTCCAATTAAAACAGATAAATTTATATTAAAAATAAATAAATGTCACCACCCACACAAAAGGTAAAAATATAAATAAATAAATAAAAGGGTCATATATTATGATCAAGTGGGGTTTATTCCAGGGATACAAGGATTTTTCAACATATGCATATCAAATAATGTGATATAATATACCGTATTAACAAATTGAAATGTAAAAGTCATATGAGCTGCTCAGTAGATACAGAGAAAACTTTCAGTGAAATTCAACATCCAGTTTTAATAATAATTCTCAAAGAGGGAACCTAATTCAACATTTGTTGTTGTTCCGTTACTAAGCCTTATTCAATTCTTTGCAGCTCCAGGGAGTGCAGCACACCAGGATTCCCTGTCCTTCACTATCTCACAGGAACTTGCACAAACTCCTGTCCATTGAGTCAGAGATACCATCCAACCATCTCATCCTCTGTCACCCACTTCTCTTCCTGCCCTTGATCTTTCCCAGCATCAGGGTCTTTCCAAAGGTATCATTTCTTTATATAAGGTAGCCAAAGTACTGGAGCTTCAGTTTTAGCATCAGTCCTTCCAATAAATATTTAGGGTTTATTTCCTTTAGGATTGACTTCTTTGATATCCTTGATGTCCAAAGGACTCTCAAGAGTCTTCTTTAGCTTCACAGTGAAGAATTATCAATTCTTTAGTGCTCAGCCTTCTTTATGGCCCAACTCTTACATCACTGCATGACTTGAAAAAACTCTCTCTGACTATATGAACCTAAACTGATGTCTCTACTTTTTATACACTGTCTAGGTTTCTCATAACTTTTCTTCCAAAGAGAAAACATCTTTTAATTTCATGGCTCCAGTCACCATACACAGTGGTTTTGAAGCACAAGAAAATAAAATCTGTCACTGTTGCCACTTTTTTCTCCACCTACTTGCCATGAACTGATAGGACTTACCTGGTCTTGAATGTTGAATTTAAGCCAGCGTTTTCTCTCTCTTCTTTCATCCTCATCAAGAGGTTCTTTAGTTCCTCTCAACTTTTGGCATTAGAAACCTATAATCTGTGCATCTTAGGTTCTTTATATTTTCCCCAATAATCTTGATTCCAGCTTGTGCTTCATCTTGCCCAGTATTTCACATGATGTTTTCTGCATATAAGTTAAATAAGCAAGGAGACAATATACAGCCTTGATGTATCATTTTCCAATTTTGAAACAGCTTGTGGTTCCCTGTCTGGTTCTAACTGCTGCTTCTTGACCTCCACCCACATTTCTCAGGAGACAGGTAAAGTGGTCTGGTATTCCCATCTCTTTAAGAATGTTCTACATTTTGTTGTGATACAGTCAAAGGCTTTGACATAGTTAATGAAGAAGAAATAGATTTTTTTTCTGAAATTTCTTTGCTTTCTAATGATCCAGTGAATGTTGACAATTCAATCTCTGATTCCTCTGCTTTTTCTAAACCCAGTTTGTATGTCTGGAAGTTCTCAGTTCATATTCTGCTGAGGCCTAGCTTGAAGGATTCCGATCATAAACTTACCAGTGTGTCAAATGAGCACACGTGCACTGTAGTTCAAACATTCTTTGGCATTGCCTTTCTTTGGAATTAGACAATTGACATTTTCCAGTTCTGTGGCTACTTCTGAGTTTTCCCAATTTGATGGCATATTGAGTGCAACACTTTAACAGCATCATCTTTTAGGATTTGTAATAACTCAGTTGGAATTCCATCAACTTGACTATATATTGTTCTTTGTAATGCTTCCTAAGGTACACTTGACTTAGCACTCCAGGATGTCTGGCTATAGATGAGTGACCACACCATCATGGTTATCCCCATCATTAGGATAGAACTCTTTTGTATAGTTCTTCCTTGTATTCTTGCCAGCTCTTTTAAATTTCTTCTTCTTCTGTTATGTCCTTATCATTTCAGCCCTTTATCATGCCCATCCTTGATGAATGTTCCCCTGATATTGCTAAGTTTCTTAAAGGGATCTCTAGTCTTTCCCATTCTATTGTTTTCCTCAATTTCTTTGCACTGTTCACTTAAGAAGGCTTTCTCATTTCTCCTTGCTTTTCTCTGGAACTCTGCATTCAGTTGGCTATATCTTTCCCTTTCTCCCCAAACGTTCATTTCTCTACTCCCCTAAGCTATTTGTAAAGTATTCTGAGACAACCATTTTGCCTTCTTGTGTTTCTTTTTCTTAGGGATGGTTTTGGGTCACTGCTTCCTATACAATGAAATTCTTTACATAGTTCCTTTGGCACTTGATTGATTATTTGATTAATCACCTCCACTGTGTAGTCGAAAGGTATTTGAGCATCTTACCTGCATGGCCTAGCGGTTTTCCCTTTCTTCAATTTAAGCCTTCATTTTCCAATAAGATGGTCATGACCTGAACCACAATCAGTTCCAGATTTTCTTTTGTTAACTGTATAGAGCTTCTCTATCTTAGGCAGAAAATAATGTAGGCAATCTGATTTTTGTTTTGACCATGTGGTGATACAAATGTGTAGAGTCATCTCTTGTGTTGTTGTTTGATGAGGGTGGTTCTATGACCAGTGTGTTCACTTGGAAAAAAATTTGTTAGCTTTTGTTCTGCTTCATTTTGTACTCCAAGGCCAAAATTCCCTGTTTACTTCAGGTTTTTCTTGACTTTTACTTTTGCATCCCAATCCCCTATGATGAAAAGAATGTCTCTTTTTCGAGGAGGGGCAGGGTATTAGTCCTGGAATGTCTCATAGGTCTTTATAGGACCATTCAACTTCAGTTTCTTTGGCATTAGTCGTTGGGGAATACACTTGGATTACTATGATATTGAATATTTTATCTTGTAATTAAACTGAGATCATTTTATCACTTATGAAATTGCAGCCAAATACTGCACTTCAGACTGTTTGGTTAACTCTGAGGCCTACTTAAAGGCTGTCTATAACAAACCTACTGCTAACATGGTAAAAAATTAAAACACTTCATCTGAAATCAGGAACAAGACAAGGGAGTCAACTCTCACTACTCTTATTCCTCATAGTTGTGGAAGTCCTAGCCACAGTAAACAGAAAAGAGAAAGAAACAGAATCCTGATAGTAAAAGAAGTAAAACCCTCTGTTTGCAGATGACATTTTTTTCCCTTTACAGAGCAAACCTAAATGGTGCCACCAGAAAATTAGTAGCACTAATCAATTAATACATTAAAGCAGCAGAATACAAGTGTAATAACACACAAATCCATGCACTGATATACATTCAGAAATCTAAGATCATGGCATCCAGTCCCATCATTTCATGGCGAAGAGATGGGGGAAACAGTGGAACTAGTGACTGACTTTATTTTTCTGGGCTCCAAAATCACTGCAGATGGTGATTGCAGCCATGAAATTAAAAGATGCTTACTCGTTGGAGGTAAAGTTATGACCAAGCTAGACAGCATATTAAAAAGCAGAGACATTACTTTGTCCACAAAGGTCCATCTAGTCAAGGCTCTGGTTTTTCCAGTGGTCATGTATGGATGTGAGAGTTGGACTATAAAGAAGGCTGAGTGGCAAAGAATTGATGCTTTAGAATTGTGGTGTTGGAGAAGGCTCTTGAGAGTCCCTTGCACTGCAAGAAGATCTAACCAGTCCTACCTAAAGATAATCAATCCTCGGTGTTCATTGGTGTTAGGGACCAAACGACAGTCTCTAGAACCTGAGTCATGTTTACCAGAAAGAGACAGGATATGCGCTCATCCTGCCTGGCCAATCATGTAACACCAGCTACTCCTGTAACTGAGACAAAGAACTGCCTGTATATAAGCTGCCATTCTCCTTTGTTCGCGGCTCTTGTCAGATTCCCTTGTGTGGCATGAGACTTGAGCCCTAGTGTGCTAGAGATAAACTCCCTTCTTGTTTTTGCAATACTGTGGTGGACTTGCTCTCTTGGTCGGTTCGGAGATACGGGCTCGGAGCATAACATCTGGGGGCTCGTCCGGGATCTCCATCCCGCCGGGGAGGACAACTCTCCTGGTAGAAGGGAGTAATCTCGTTAGGAGATAAGAGCTCTGAGCACCAGTGCTAATGTTGCAGAAGCCCAGATTAAGTCCGGGGCCCAGTTTCGTGCTGGGGAGGCATCTGGGTGTAAAGTGCAGAGGTAAGCCCAGTGTAAGGCCGAGGCCCAGTTTCATGCTGGGGAGGCAGCTGGCTCTGATACTGGATTAAATCAGCGTAAGGCCGGGGCCCGGTTTCGTGCTGGGGAGGCAGCTGGCTCTGTGAACATCCTGCAGGTAAGACTGAGTGCATTGTCAGTGGCCACCTTGCATTTGTTATCTGTTTGTCTATTTGTGGTGTCTGCGTTGCTCTTTGTGTGCTCTGTTGGCTCCCAGTGTACTTTTCTGTGATCAGGGGACAAACAACTTCTACTCCTTTATCTCTTATGATTAACCACTTCTCTGATTTCAAGTCTAGAGCACAGAATCTATCATTGCTGGTGAAAAAAAGCAAGTTAGTAACTTTTTATTCTGCCGAGTGGCCTGCTTTTGATGTCAGCTGGCCACAAGAAGGCACCTTCAGCCTGCCTACTATTCAAGCGGTCAGAGAAAAGGTGCTCACCCCCTACCTTTCAGGACATCCAGCCAGACCAAACTCCATACATTTTGGTCTGACAGGACCTGGTGGAAAACCCCCTGGCCTGGCTAAAACCTTTTGTTTTTCAGCCCCTCACTTCCCTTCCCTCTTCCCCGCCCTTGCTTCCACAGGTTCCACAGGTTTCATCGGGAGAAGCCAAAAAGAAAACCAAGCCTTCAGCTCCTCCCAGAAAAGGGGGCCCAGCCTAGGGAACTCGGGAAAAGGCAAAAAAAAAAAAAAAAAAATGGCCGGTGTAGCGGAAAAAGACCCAGAGGTTCCCTCCTCCACCGTTCATGCGTTTCCGGTCCGGGCGAGGCCAGCCAGAGAGGGTGGAAAACGGACATATCAGTACTGGCCCTTCTCCACTAGTGATTTGTACAATTGGAAAACCCAGACTCCCTCCTTCTCTGAAAAACCGCAGGGTCTTATTGATCTTTTAGAGTCTATCCTGTTTACTCGCAATCCCACTTGAGATGATTGTCAGCAACTGTTACAGGTACTTTTTACTACAGAGGAGCGCAAATGGATCCTGTCAGAAGCCCAGAAAAATTGTGCCAGGGGTGGATGGGAGGCCCACAGTACAGCCTAACATCATTGAGGAGGGGTTCCCCTTGGTGCGACCCAACTGGGACTTCAAACACGCTGAAGGTAAGGAGCACCTCCGAGTGTACCGTCAGACTCTCATGGCTGGCCTTAGAGTGGCCGCCAAGAAGCCAACTAATTTGGCCAAAATAAATTCAGTGAGGCAGGAACCAAATGAGAGCCCAGCAGCCTTCCTTGAAAAGATAATAAAAGCTTTTAGACAGTATACCCCTATGGACCCACAGGCAGATGAGTCACGGGCGGCAGTTATGTTAGCATTTGTAAATCAAGCAGCCCCCGATATTAAAAAAAAGTTACAAAAGATAGAGAGGTTAAATGAACAATCCTTGCAAGATCTAGTGAGGGCAGCCAAGAGAGTTTTTAATCATAAAGAGACCCCAGAAGAGAGAGAGGACCACATTAGAAGAAAAAAATAATTTTAGAGCTGAGAAAAACCGTAAAAATCAAAAAGAGCTGGCCCAGATATTTTTTGCTGGGGTTGAAAACAAAAACAGGTCCCAGAAAGGGAAAAAAGTAGACTCAAAAACTGAAGAAAAAACGACAAGGCGGAAGCTTGAGAAAAACCAATGTGCATTTTGTAAAGAGTTTGGACATTAAAAAGATAAATGCCCCAAGAAAAATCTTAAAGAGGAGCCCAAGAACCCCAAAAATGAGACTCCCTCTCCAGACAGTCATATCCTCTACGCGGGTGAGGATAGCGACTAGGGGGGACAGGGCTCGAAGCCCCTCCCCGAGTCCTGGGTAACTATAAATGTGGAGGGGAAACCAGTTGGCTTCATGGTGGACACGGGAGCCCAATACTCAGTCTTAAGCCAAAAAGATGGACCCATGTCTAAGAAAAGTAGCTGGGTGCAGGGAGCAACCGGGACTAAACGATATGGATGGACTACAAAATGGCATGTGAACTTGGGGGCCCACCAAGTGACCCATTCTTTTCTGGTGATACCTGAGTGTCCAGCGCCCTTGTTGGGAAGGGATTTACTGTCTAAAGTAAATGCCCAAATTCATTTCGACCATGGACAAGTGTCAGTTTTAGATGGGACTGGGCATCCTCTTCAGGTCTTGTCTCTGGCATTAAAAGATGAATACAGACTCTACTTGTCAGAGGCCCCAGCGACAATAAGCCCCGAACTACAACCATGGGTTCAAAGATACCCTCAGGCCTGGGCTGAAACTGCAGGAATGGGACTAGCCAAACAGAGGCCCCCTATCATTGTGGAACTGAAAGCCAGTGCCACACCGGTGAGAGTGCGGCAGTATCCCATGAGTCAGGAGGCTCGACAAGGAATTACTCCTCATATACAACGCCTCATAGACGCTGGGGTCCTGAAAAGGTGCCGGTCCCCATGGAACACTCCCCTGCTGCCTGTAAAAAAGCCTGGGGGAACTGATTTTAGACTGGTTCAAGATCTACGAGAAGTCCACAAACGGGTAAATGATATTCATCCTATGGTTCCTAACCCTTATACATTGCTAAGCAACTTGCCTCAAAACTACATTTGGTACACTGTTTTAGATTTAAAAGATGCCTTTTTTAGTTTGCCTCTAGCCCCCACAAGCCAAGAGATCTTTGCTTCGAATGGCAGGAAGACGGTGGTCAGACCCCTGTGCAGCTGACATGGACTCGCTTACCACAGGGTTTCAAAAACTCGCCCACGTTATTTAATGAGGCCCTGGACGAAGACCTTCATGAGTATCGGGTTGAACACCCTACCGTGGTTTTATTACAATATGTTGATGACCTTATGCTGGTGGCGGCTACAGAGAAAGCATGCCAAGAGGCAACAGGTGACCTTCTCCAAACCTTGGGGACTTTAGGTTACCAGGCTAGTGCCAAAAAGGCCCAGATTGCCAAGCAAAAGGTTACATACCTCGGTTATAAGATAAAACAGGGCCAGAGGTGGCTAACACAGGCTATGAAAGAAATCATCCTCCAGATCCCTGAGCTGGCTAACCCTAGACAAGTGAGAGAATTTCTGGGAATGGTGGGATATTGCCGGTTATGGATCTTGGGGTTTGCAGAAAAGGCCAGGCCCCTATATGAGGGGACCAAAGAAAACAAGGACTGGAAGTGGACTGAGCCAATGAAAGAGGCCTTCCAAGAGCTCAGGTGAGCCTTGCTAGAGGCTCCTGCCCTTGCCCTCCCTGATCCATCTAAGCCTTTCCAATTATTTGTAGATGAAAAGCGGGGGATAGGAAAAGGGGTACTAACACAGAGATGGGGACCATGGAAGCGACCTGTAGCTTACCTTTCCAAGAGACTGGACCCAGTGGCAGCCGGATGGCCACCTTGCCTCCGTATCATCGCGGCCACCGCGCTCTTAGTCCACGATGCTGATAAACTGACTTATGGACAGAGACTCTTGGTCTACACTCCTCATGCCATAGAGAGAGTTTTAAAGCAACCCCCAGGTAAATGGATTTCTAATGCCCGCTTGACGCACTACCAAGGCCTTGCTACCTGACACCCCACGGATTCATTTCCAAACGCCCTGCACTCTAAATCCGGCCACTCTTTTGCCCAATCTGGAGGGAGACAGCCCCCTCCATGATTGTGATGAGATACTGGCCGGGGTAACAGCAATGCGAAAGGACTTAACTGATACTCCACTGGATAACAGTGAGCTAAGATGGTTCACAGACGGCAGCGGTTATGTAAAAGATAGACAGAGACAGGCAGGAGCCGCAGTAGTAGATGACTCTGGACAGACGATATGGGCAGAGGCCCTTCCCCGGATACCTCAGCACAAAAGGCAGAGTTAATTGCCCTGATTCAAGCATTAGAGAGAGCCAAAGGAAAAAGAATAACTATTTTCACTGACAGTTGCTATGCTTTTGGCACGGTACACATCCAGGGCCCAATATATTGGGAACGGGGGTTTTTGACAGCTGAAGGAAAAGAAATTAAAAACTTGCCTGAAATCCGTAGACTTTTAGAGGCTGTACAGATGCCTCGGGCTGTGTCAATAGTACACGTACCTGGACGTCAGAAGGGTGACAGCCCCACGGCACAAGGGAATCATGTCGCAGACCTGGCAGCTTGAAAAGTAGCTGATGAAGATTTCATCACCCCTGTGTTGGCGATCGGACTTCCACCTCCAGGTGTGGGAACTCTGCCCCCAACCCCTGAGTATTCATCCACAGACTTTGCTTGGATCCAAAAACACACCAACCTTCAAAAAGATAAAGATGGATGGTACCAAGACTCAGACGGCTACTTGATACTCCCTGCTCAGTTGGGACGGCAACTATGTGAGCATTTGCACTTGTCTACTCATCTGGGAGAAAAGAAGACTCTGATGCTCTTTCAAACTGTGGGCCTGCAATTTCCCCGGCACCAGACAACTGTAAAGAACATAGTGCATGCTTGTAAGGCATGTCAACAGATGAGGCCAGGGAAAGGACAACATGCAGGACTGAGGTATCGGGGAGAAGGACCAGGGCAACACTGGGAAGTAGATTTCACCGAGGTAAGGCCAGGCAAGTATGGTTACCGGTACTTGTTAGTGTTGGTGGATACCTTCTCAGGGTGGGTGGAGGCTTTTCCTACAAAGGGAGAAACCGTGATGATAGTGGGAAAAGAGATTTTAGAAGAAATAGTTCCCAGGTTTGGCCTGCAGGTGACGATCGGCTCTGATAATGGACCTGCTTTTGTGAGTCAAATAGTTCAGAGACTTGCCCTAGCCCTGGGGACTAAATGAAAGTTACATTGTGAATACAGTCCACAGAGCTCAGGGCAAGTAAAAAAGTAAATCGGACTCTAAAAAAAACTTTAACTAAATTGGCTATAGAGACTGGTGGGGACTGGGTGACTCTCCTTCCCTTCGCCCTCTTCCGTGCGTGTAATACTCCTTATCAACTTAATCTGACCCCATTTGAGATTCTGTATGGGAGACCTCCCCCTGTATGTCCAATATTTAAAGGAGAAAAACTACCACCTCCTACGTTGGGGCAACTCCAAGAGGCCTTGATGGCCTTAAGCAAGGTGCACTCTCGTGTCTAAAAACTGCTCCGGGAAATACATGTGGGTCAAAATAAAAAAAAATATTCCCTCACATGACATTGGCCTAGGAGACTGGGTGTGGGTCAAAAGGCACCAAACCAAGGCACTAAAACCCAAATGAAAGGGTCCTTATGTGGTTCTTCTTACCACCCCAACTGCCCTAAAGGTTGACGGTATCGGGCCTTGGGTGCATTGCAACCACGTACACCCAGCTGCTTCAGCAGAGCAAAAAGACGCTAGAAAAAAATGGAAAGCATCTCTGCACCCGTCCAACCCCTTGAGACTAAAGCTTCAAAGGCGCCAACAGGACCAGGACAATTCCGCTGGGCCCTCTTGTGGATGACCCAGTTACTCTGCTCCGGAGTTGCCAGCGTGAACCCGCATCAACCCATCAAAATCACCTAAAAGCTGCAAAATGGACTAACATGAGAGGTGCTAAACTCCACTACTGCAATACATCCACCAAACACATGGTGGCCAGACTTGTACTTGGACCTTAAGCCGATGGTAAATGTGCCTTGGGCTAGGGGTTATCTCCGAGAACAAGGGTTCTGGGCATGCCCAGGCGCACCCAGGCATGACTAAAAGACCTGTGGCGGGGGGGGGGGGGGGTGGTGCACAAGACTCATTGTAAAACTTGGGATTGTGTTACTTCTAATGATAGACCTCGGCGCTGGAAAATAAAAAATCGAGATTTACTTAATTTTTCATTTGCCAAACCCCTCCCTAGGGTCCTCAGAGATCCAACTTTTAGCTGTAAAAGTTGCAATTATGCACAAGTCAGAATAAGGTTCAATCCAAAAAAAAGCAAACAGGAGGGGATTAGATCTGCTCTTTCTGCAGCAAGGGAGACTCTGTGCTGCCCTAGGAGAAGAGTGCTGTTTCTATGCGGATCATACAAAAATAGTTAGAAAATCTATGGCCAAAGTGAGAAAAGGACTAGCCCAACATAAACGAGAATGTGAGGCTCAACAGGGATGGTTTAAATCTTGGTTTCAACAATCCCCTTGGCTGACTACCTTAATCTCCACCTTGCTAGGACCCCTGCTAGTACTTTCACTAATGCTTACCTTTGGCCCATGCATTATCAATAGACTTGTAGCCTTTGTAAAAGAACGCATAAATACCATACAGCTGTTTGTGCTTCGACAACAATATCAAACTGTGTCTCAGGACCAAGAGGAAGATTCCTCTATATGATCTAAGGACAGGGGGTAATGTTAGGGACCAAATGACGGTCTCTAGGACCTGAGTCATGTTTACCAGAAAGAGACAGGATATGCGCTCATCCTGCCTGGCCAATCATGTAACGCCAGCTACTCCTGTAACTGAGACAAAGAACTGCCTGTATATAAGCCGCCATTCTCCTTTGTTCGCGGCTCTTGTCAGATTCCCTTGTGTGGGATGAGGCTTGAGCCCTAGCGCGCTAGAGATAAACTCCCTTCTTGTTTTTGCATTACTGTGGTGGACTTGCTCTCTCGGTCGGTTCGGAGATACGGGCTCGGAGCATAACAATTGGAAGGACTGATGCTAAGATGAAACTCCAACACTTTGGCTACCTCATGTGAAGAGTTGACTGATAGAAAACCCCTGATGCTGGGAATGATTGAAGGCAGGAGGAGAAGGGGACGACAGAGGATGAGAATGTTGGATGGCACCACCAACTCAATGGATATTGGTTTGGGTGAACTCCGGGATCTGGTGATGACCAGGGAGGCCAGGCATGCTGCAGTTTATGGGGTCGCAAGGAGTCAGATACGGCTGAGCAACTGAACTGAACTGAACCTCCTGACTAGTGAGCCACAGAAGCCAATGAGTAAGTTGACTGGGGGTGTCTGGGAATGATTTTCCTCCATGATTAGAGAGGAGTACCTTGAGACCTCTTTCCTCCTTACTTTCCCTTTTCATTTGAATGCTGGCATGTTAGTATGTGATGTATGGAGCTGTGGGAACTGTTTGAAATCATGAGGCAATGTAGCAGAAGTGAAAAGCCAAAGATGTATAGAAAAGTAGAGCAAAATGATGGAAAGTGATACTACTTCTAATCTTGTTAGGTGAGCAAGTGTTTAAGTCTTCATTACAGCTAAAAGATAGAGCCTCCTCAAGACAGTCACTGGCCTTCAATTATTATCTGAGTGAACAGAGGGCACTTGATGAATATATATGAATGCCTCTACTTGGCATTCTGTGGTATATCTGCTTCCCTGTGAGGTTCTATGTCTACAGGGTAGAAACTATACAAGTGTCCTTTTGGTTCCAGGAGCACAAAAAAACCCTTTCCTGCCTCTGGGGGCTCTATACTTTTGATAGCTGGGTCAGGGCAGGCCCCTCTGGAGTGGTGACATTTAAGTAAGCCCCAGAGAATGGGAAGGCAGGGGCCATGCAAATGTGGGGGAAGGTAGTCAAGGGTGAAGGCACAGAAAGTGCAAAGGCCCTGAGGAGGGTTTGAGCCTGGAAAGTCATGTTCACTGCTGCCTAGTATGCCTCTTGGCCCACAGCGTGCACTTAATGTTTGTGGAATGAATGAAAAAAGGAAGGGAGGGAGAAAAACAGGGAAGGTGAGTTTCTCAAAGCAGTCCTCAGAGGACACAGTTTTTTCTCTTTTGCCCAAATGAAGCAGAAAATTACCCATCATGGGCAACAGATGCCATCTTTTTCATGCCTTTCAGCTCCCACACTCTCCACCCTTCAGCCTGGCTGAGCCTTTCATTCTCTGCAGGGATGGATGTTGGTGGCTGCCTGGCCAATCCAGTCCCTATTTAAACAAAGTAATTTATTCTTCTTGGAGGAAATGAGCAAAGGAGAAGGAACTGTCTCAGCAGCTTCCCTCCCAGGCCTGGTGGCTACAGAGCCCAGGTGGATTTATCACTGGTGGAGAGGTGGAGACAAATAACCTGCTAAAATGGAGATATTAACAACACTGTCAGCTGGAAGAGCCAAAGCACCCTGTCCTGTCGTGGCATTTCACACTGCTCAGGTGTCCACAGCCTGGGCTAATGAGGCCCATCCATCAGGCCAGGGGAGATGCTGGAGCCCAGAATTTCTCATTAATGGGCTGAGGCTGCTGCTTCAGACACTGGTGGGAATTTTCAGGGGAGCTTGGCATATGCGGGTGGTGTATCCTAGTTTTCTTTGGTGGACTCCACTCTTCTTACCAGCTCAGGGGTGCGGAACAACAGTGTTTGAAATTCCTAAGTCCACCTCCTTCCGACCAGGTGTTTGCAGCAAAACACATAGCAGTTTACATGTACCAGCTGTGTGACTTTAACCAAATTAATTAACCTCTCTGAGTCTCAAACATGTCCTCTATAAAATGAGAGGGGATAGTACCCACTTTGTGGGGGGAGGGCTTAGAGGATTGAATAAAATGATGACATCAGTAATAAAGAGTAGTGGGTAAGGCCTGGGATTAGGTAGGGTGGCAGTTACAGCCCCACCACCTGCTGGCTGTGATGGAGACTGCTGGCTGGCTCCCTGTGTTTGTTCTTCCCTTCTCTCTCAGAAAATGCTCCCATATTTGTTTCTTTCCTTGCTAGGCAGGAGTGGCTGAGAATAAAGTCTACATCTTTCAGCTCCCTTTGTGTCAAGGTGTGATTTTCTGACTCAACAATCTGGCCAAATGGATTTGAGCAGCAGTCATGTTGACCCGTGTCAGCTGTGCTCTTAAAGGGAAGAGGAGTCGGTCCCTCTTCCCTCCCCCTTTACTTTCCTGGTGCAGGGGGAGTGCAGAGGTTGAGGGGGTGAAAGGGCAGCTTAGACTGTGTGGTAACAACAGTACTTGGATTAGAAGAGCAACAAAGACAGAAGGGGCCTGGGTCCCTGGTGCCGTCCCAGCTCTATGGGCAGTGAATGAGACAGAGATAGCTCTCCATTCTTTAAGCTGATGGTCGGTGTAAGAAATGCCGTGGGAAGAAGGAGCCACCCCTATGGACCGTTGATCAGGGCCTTTTATTGGGCGGTCGCTCTCGGGCAGAACTCCCGGGGGCGGGTAAGCAAGGGAGCGAGGGGGGTCTGCGAAGCAAAGGGAGTCTGCGGGGTAAAGGGAGTCTGCGGGGGTAAAGGAGTCTGCGGGGTCTAGGGAATCTGCGGAGTCTGCGAGGGTGGGGAAGGGTTTTATAGTCCGGGCCAGGGCTCCCATATAAGGAAGAAAACGCGGGCTCAGCAGTGATTGGTGTCCAAGGGCTTCCTGTCGGCTCCTGATTGGTCGGCTTGGTTGCCGGCCCATCTCTGGGGCTTGTCTGCAGCGCCCTCTGCCGGGACATGTCCCAACATGCCCGGGCATGCCCAGGCATGCCTCAACACACCTGACCTTGCCCTGACCTCTCATCCTGACCTCGCCCTGACCTTTCAGTCAGGATCTCGGACAACACAAACTCCACTGCACAAAACCTGGCCTTGCTGGGAACTACCTCATCCACTCCCATAGCCTGGATTCAGTGATACACTGCTCCTGTGGACTTTGCCCCTACAAGACATTGAGCTGAGTTTTCATTATGTGGGCAGCTGTTTTTTTGTTTTGTTTTGTTTTGTTTTTTCCTTATTTAAGGTATTTTATTAGGTTCTTGCAAATTTAGCTCAAATGAATACTTTCATACTTCTGAATTTTTAGTAATGATTTTCACCTTAAAATCCATTTCCTTGATATTAATACAGCTGCATCTGCTTTCATTGTTAGTATACACATAAATACTTTTCCTGTATTTTTCAGCTGTTCTATGTATTATGAATCTTTCACATTCAGCCAGCCTAAAAAAATCAAAGGTCAGAAAATCACTGACTTTGAAATTTTGCTTAATTCCCATATATTGTGATGAAATTTGGTTTTATTTTTATATCAGATCACTTTGTGTTTTCTATTTGTCATACTTCTCCTGTTTTCTTTTATACCTTCTCTGCCATATTAAAAAAAAATATTTATCTTTGGTTGTGTTGGTCTTCATTGCCATGAGGCTTTTCTCTACTTGAAGGTGGCAGGGGCTACTCTTTAGTTGTGGCGTTCAGGCTTCTCATTGCAGTGACTTCCTTTTTTGTAAATATAAATTCATTTATTTTAATTGGAGGCAAATTACTTTACAATATTGTAGTGGTTTTGCCATATGTTGACATGAATCAGCCACTGGTATACATCTCTCCAAATCCTCATCCCCGCTCCTACCTCCTTCCCCATCCCATCCCTCTGGGTCATCCCAGTGCACCAGCCCAGAGCACCCAGTTTTATGGATTGAACCTGGACTGGTGATCTGTTTGACACATGGTAATGTACATGTTTCAATGCTAGTCTCCCAAATCATCCCACCCTCGCCTTCTCCCACAGAGTCCAAATTACTGTTCTATACATCTGTGTCTCTTTTGCTGTATCGCATGTAGGGTTATCGTGCAGTGGCTTCTATTGTTGTCCAGCATGGACTCAGGCCAAGTGGACTCAGTGGTTAAGCCTCCAGTGTTCTAGAACACAGGCTCTGTAGTTGTGGTGCATTGGCTCAGCTTCTCCATGGTATGTGGGATCCTCCTGGATCAGGGATCGAACCAGTGTCTCCTGCATCAGCAGGTGAATTCTTTACCACTGAGCCACCAGGGGAATCCCCTCTTCTTTGCTTTATTTTTAATTAGATTCTTTGCTCATTCAGACTTTCCCTTTGTTCTCTGAAAATTCAGACTCCTGTGTTCTTTCTCTGCTGGCTTCCCTGGAGAGAGACCCTCCTCTGAGTTTCTGAAGATGGATTTAGCTTTCTCCCTCAGCCCCACACCCTC
This sequence comes from Capra hircus, assembly GCF_001704415.2. Classification (NCBI taxonomy): domain Eukaryota; kingdom Metazoa; phylum Chordata; class Mammalia; order Artiodactyla; family Bovidae; genus Capra; species Capra hircus. Next base: position 3,875 of record NW_017189551.1, on the reverse strand, counting down.
CACAGTCACAGGGAGTATTAACCACACTGGCTTTGGGTTACTGAGGGCTAACTCTGCACAGTTCTGCTGCCCCTCCTTGGGATCTGTTCTCTGAAGGTGTGACAGTTTAAAAGGCAGCTCAGAGAGGGCTGCCACTGGCTGAAGGCCACACAGCCAACAATGGCAGAGCAGGGATTTAGGGCAAAATGTGCTCTCCTGGTCACCTGTTTCTGTGAGAGCCAGGTGGCAGTAGAGTGAGCTGAGGGAGGCACCTGAAACATAAAATTGAAAGAGGCACCTCCAGGACTTCCCAGCAAGTGCAGTGGTTAAGACTCTGTGCCTCCACTGAAGGGAGCATGGGTTCAATCTCTGGTCGGAGAACTAAGATATCAATAAAAAAGAACTCTTGTATTCAGCTTTCCTCATAACTCAGTAGATAAAGAATCCACCTGCAATGCAGGAGACACCAGTTCCTGGGTTGGGAAGATTCCTGGGTTGGAAGATCCCCTGGAGAAGAGATAGGCTACCCATGCCAGGATTCTTGGGCTTCCCTGGTGGCTCAGGTGGTAAAGAATCTGCCTGCAATGCTGGAGACCTGGGTTTGATGCCCGGGTTGGGAAGATCCCTGGAAAAGGGAAAGGCCACCCTTTCCAGTATTCTGGCCTGGAGAATTCCACGCAATGTATAATCTATGGGATCACAAAGAGTCGGACACAACTGAGAGACTCCACTCCACTTCACTTCACTTTAGTTTATAAAGAGGCGTCTCTGTCAGCTCTACCTCCTCCTGGCTCACTAAGGGAGGGCGACCCTAGACTAGGCGACCCTAGTTCTTGAAGAAGAACGAGTGACTGTGAAAAATTCTAGGGGTGTGATTTTTGACTATGTCATGATACGGGGGGCACTACACACGGGGGCAGGTGCCTGCTGCATCACATGCCTTAGGCTTGAATGATTTTCAAATGTTCTGCCAGATAGTTAAATAAGTACAAACCCATTCATAATAACCTGGATTGTTCATAATAAACTTTATCTGCACTTTGTCACCTATATTTAATAAAAGTTTTCCAGGGCTGCAATTATTGTGTAGACTGGAGAAGTCTATATTTTTTCTTATTCAGAGCTTAACCATGGGGTGCTCTGCAGTTTGTGGCAATCACATGATGGCCACAGTACCTCGATGGCTTTGTGAATGGCTGAGGCTGCACACTTGTGTCCTCCTGCATTTGCCAGGCTGAATCCTCAGTGATGGCACATTTGGGTGCAAGGCTGTGTGCTCATACATTTACCTACTGGAGCACACGCTATTGTGAGTATAAATACATGTGTTCTCAGGTGCAAGGCTGTGTGCTCATACATTTACCTACTGGAGCACACGCTATTGTGAGTATAAATACATGTGTTCTCAGTCATGTCCAACTTTTTGTGATCCTATAGACCCCAGGCTCCTCTGTCCACAGGATTCTCCAGGCAGGAATACCCGGTGTGGGTTGCCATGGCCTCCTTCAGGGGAGCTTCCTGACCCAGGGATCGAACCTGTGTCTCTTATGTCTCCTGCATTAGCAGGTGGATTCTTTAGCACTACCGCCACCGGAGGAACCCTTGAGTATAAATGACTTTCTCTTATTTCTTAAAAAAATTATTTTAATAGTTTTTCTCCTGTAATTGAGATCTAATCTTAATGCATTATGGTCAGAAAAGATGCTTGGAATGATTTCGATTTTTTTGAATTTATCAAGTTTAGATTTATGGCCAGGATGTGATCTATCTGGAGAAGGTTCCATGAGCACTTGAAAAAAAAGTGAAATTCATTGTTTTGGGGTGAAATGTCCTATAGATATCAATTAGGTCTAACTGATCTAATGTATCATTTAAAGTTTGCGTTTCTTTGTTAATTTTCTGTTTAGTTGATCTGTCCATAGGTGTGAGTGGGGTATTAAAGTCTCCCACTATTATTGTGTTATTGTTGATTTCCCCCTTTCATACTTGTTAGCATTTGTCTTACATATTGCGGTGCTCCTATATTGGGGGCCACAGTCATCAAGACAGTATGGTACTGGCACAAAGACAGACATATAGATCAATGGAACAAAATAGAAAGCCCAGAGATAAATCCACACACCTATGGACATCTTATCTTTGACAAAGGAGGCAAGAATATACAATGGAGTAAAGACAATCTCTTTAACAAGTGGTGCTGGGAAAACTGGTCAACCACTTGTAAAAGAATGAAACTAGATCACTTTCTAACACCGTACACAAAAATAAACTCAAAATGGATTAAAGATCTAAATGTAAGATCAGAAACTATTAAACTCCTAGAGGAGAACATAGGCAAAACACTCTCAGACATAAATCACAGCAGGATCCTCTATGATCCACCTCCCAGAATTCTGGAAATTAAAGCAAAATAAACAAATGGGATCTAATTAAATTAAAAGCTTCTGCACAACAAAGGAAAATATAAGCAGTGAAAGACAGCCTTCTGAATGGGAGAAAATAATAGCAAATGAAGCAACTGACAAACACTAATCTCAAAAATATACAAGCAACTTCTGCAGCTCAATTCCAGAAAAATAACGACCCAGTCAAAAAAATGGGCCAAAGAACTAAATAGACATTTCTCCAAAGAAGACATACGGATGGCTAACAAACACATGAAAAGATGCTCAACATCACTCATTATTAGAGAAATGCAAATCAAAACCACAATGAGGTACCACTTCACACCAGTCAGAATGGCTGCGATCCAAAAATCTGCGCAAGCAATAAATGCTGGAGAGGGTTGTGGAGAAAAGGGAACCCTCCTACACTGTTGGTGGGAATGCAAACTAGTACAGCCACTATGGAGAACAGTGTGGAGATTCCTTAAAAAAATTGCAAATAGAACTACCTTATGACCCAGCAATCCACTGCTGGGGCATACACACTGAGGAAACCAGAATTGAAAGAGACACATGTACCCCAATGTTCATCGCAGCACTGTTTATAATAGCCAGGACATGGAAACAACCTAGATGTCCATCAGCAGATGAATGGATAAGAAAGCTGTGGTACATATACACAATGGAGTATTACTCAGCCGTTAAAAAGAATTCATTTGAATCAGTTCTGATGAGATGGATGAAACTGGAGCCAATTATACAGAGTGAAGTAAGCCAGAAAGAAAAACACCAATACAGTATACTAACACATATATATGGAATTTAGGAAGATGGCAATGACGACCCTGTATGCAAGACAGGAAAAAAGACACAGATGTGTATAATGGACTTTTGGACTCAGAGGGAGAGGGAGAGGGTGGGATGATTTGGGAGAATGGGAATTCTAACATGTATACTGTCATGTAAGAATTGAATCGCCAGTCCATGTCTGACGTAGGGTGCAGCATGCTTGGGGCTGGTGCATGGGGATGACCCAGAGAGATGTTGTGGGGAGGGAGTGGGAGGGGGTTCATGTTTGGGAACGCATGTAAGAATTAAAGATTTTAAAATTTTTTAAAAATTTAAAAAAAAAATTAAAGATTTTAAAATTTTAAAAATAAAAAAAAAAAATAAAATCAGTAGAGTTCATGAGGGAAAGGAAAGCCAAGATTTAATGAATATGCAGTGTGAGATGTTGCTAAATCAGCATTTAGCGTGCCATTTGAATGAGCCGCTTTGATGTCCAAAGGTACAGGCGTGTAGTCATGAAGACCAAGACTGAATTGTTTTTCTCATATTTTGGCGGATAACTTAAATATTTCCAGTAGCAGATAGCTTTCTTGGAAATAGCATTTGTGATTTTGGATTAATATTTCACTTTTTGTTGATTTTTACTTGCTCTAAAAATAAGGGGTAGATACATAAGTGTAGCTGAAGAGACTATAGACATTGTTTGAGAGAATAAAAGCTTTC
>NW_017189550.1:0-74535 GCF_001704415.2 Capra hircus | reverse complement strand
CAAGGGAGCCGTGACAGCAAAGTAGGAGTCTGCCAAGTGGGCAAGGGCGTTCGGGACAGGGGCATCTGCCCAAAGGCACAGAAGTAAGAAACACTTGGTGTGTCTGGAGTAAGTCAGGTGGCATATCCTGATCCTCAGGGTGTAAAGTCAGTTTATTCAACAACTCAGGCCACACAGAACTGCCTAAAGTAGAAAGGCACATGAAATATTTTGCTCCAAATTCCATGCTCCGTAGACGGCCACTGCTAACTATGTGATGTATCCTTACGGACTGTATTTATAGTGGTGACAAACAGCGCTCAGCGCAGATCTCAACGGATAATAAATAAGGTTAGTTCAGTAAATGCTGTGCCCGCATGGACACAAATGTATGGAACGGCCACAAAGTCCAGACGAGCATCCCTTTCTCCCACAAACATGTATCTCTCCACGTGCTCCAGAAACATCTTATTCACTCTGAACCTGGACTGCAGAGTAGCTTCAGCCGATTTGGGTCTTGATTGTGAAACCGTCTCAGACTTAGAGCTTTGAGGCCCCTGGGTGTTTTTGCTGGGAGGTTGATTTTAGAAATTCCCACTCAAGAATCTCATCCTGTTGAAGGCTAGACCCATTTGAATCCTGAGGACTGCCCCTACGGAGCTCATTAAGAAGCCCTAAGCCACCATTTTAAACCTATGCAGTCACTTGGGCTGACAAAGTCTGTTACATTTAAAGCTTACGCGTTTTCTCCAACGTCTGTATGGATTCGAAGTGGGACTGTGAAGGAAAGCGAGCCACCAGGTCAATTTGATGCTTATTGAACTGTGGTTTCTATCTCCTATTACTACCTCTCTGTGGTTGTGGTAAATCTCCATTCATATTGTGTGGCTCAGATGGTAAAGAATCTGCATGCAAAGAGGGAGACCTGGGTTCGATCCCTGGGTCAGGAAGATCCCCTGAAAAAGGCAATGGCAATCCACTCCAGTATTCTTGCCTGGAGAATCCCATGGACAGAGGAGCCTGGCGGGCTGCAGTTCCATGGGGGTCACAGGGAGTCAGACACGACTGAAGCGACTAAGGAGCAGCAGCCCGCTCCCATGCCGCTGCTTCCAGGAAGCCCCCTTGGTGAAACCCCAGGCTGAATCCAGGCTCTTTGATGTGTTCTCACAGCATTTCACCTGCTCTTTCTTGAGAGTCCTTACCACAGTCTATGACAATATTGGGGTTTTTCTGCGATTTCTTTTACTAGACAGTGAGCAGCTTGAAGGCAGAGGCTTGGTTTCCTTTCTATCTGTATTTCCAGCTCCCAGCTTGGGGCCCGGCATATAGTAAACACTAATCCCTGTTCTTCAGTCATTCTGTTTCTAGATACACTCACCTGTTTTTCAAGCATTTGGGGTCGAGTTTTCATTTGCTACCATCAGATGTGGGGCTTTGCTGGCCCTGCTGTGATCCAGATCAGCACTGTAAAATGTGGTCAGGCGGGTTCACCACAGCTTGTGTTTTGGGTCAAGTTCCTTAACTGGGCTTAAGACCACCAGAGTTCCTGCTTGCGAGGCATTAAAGTGACTTAGTGAGCAAGCCCAACTGAGGGTCCTGTCTTGATTTTCAGCCATCACACAGCCTGGCTTAAGTGCAATTAGAAGTAACAGTTGTCAAGCTCGCAGTCTGTTCAGGCTCTCGCCCTTGTCACTGACCTACATTCCTCATCTGGAAGTGATTTAAATTCACCTGACATTTGTTTGGAGGAGGTAGCCAAGTCGTGTCAAGGCAGATGGCTCCAGCCCTGTGCCGGAGAACTCTGTCTAAGCCGATCTGCCCTGAGGGACTTGTTCTCAGCCTTTTGAATTAAGCCTTGAGGTTGAGTGCTAGCAGACAGCCTTGTCCTCTGGCATTGTGTGGAAGAAGCTGCCTGGGAAGGAAGAAACCAAGTTTATTTGCAAAGGAAGAAGCAATAGCAAGAATGACAGAGATGGACAAGCTGGAGCACAGACATGGTCATTGTGACTGATACAAATCCTCAGGGACCACAGCCTTAGAGACGGAAAGTACCCAAGAATTACAGACTGAACAGGCCGAGCGTTTTGCACGTTGGTGAGCCAAATCATACTCCATTATCCTCACCAAACTGTCTAATCAAGAAGCCACTACCCACATGTGGCAATTTAAATTTCAGTGAATTAAAGTGAAATAAGGTTAACTGGTTCTCATGTCACGCTAGCAACGTTTCAAGGGTTTCATAGCCACAGGTGGCTGGTGGCGTCCATGTTGGACGGCACGGACCTAGAATGCCGGCCTCATTGCAGAGACTTCTGTTATCCAGCACACGTCTAAGCATGCAGCAAAGTGGTGTCTGTGCTCTCTTCTCTAAATATGCCCCTGGAGCCTTCTTTCTGGTCATTTTCCAAACGCTCTGGGGGCACCTTGCCTATTAAGCTCAGCTCTCTGAATGGAATGGAAGGGAGCTAGAAACAGCTAAGCCGACAATCACCGTCAAGTACAAGCTCATTATTTTCCATGTCTTTTATTTCCAGCCAGCCCCTCGCTGCCTTGCCACCTGCTCACAGAGTCTCAGTAGCCCCCGAGCAGCTCGCATGCTGTTTCCACCAGGAGCCTTCACATACTTGAAAGCAGGACTTCCAGACTGAAGGAGAACCGAACACTTCTGTGATGAGGTTTTAACAGCTTCTCCATATGTGAGGCTCAGGCCATTCCTCTGGGGACTGGCCTCTGATGTTATGGTTTCCAGCATTTTGAAGGCAGCTGTGAATACTTCTGGACATTTTATAGGCTGAGGAAATTGGGGTCTCATTTTATGGTGTATTATAAAGGATCTCACCAGAGAAAAGGAGAAAATGTGCCCAGATTCAAAGCAGTTATTTATAGAATGGCCATTCTCTTATTTTTAAAGAAAATACATGCGCCATATGAAATATATACCACCATGGTCAGGTAATAGGAATAAGAAGAAGGAATAGAAGAATTGATAAAGAAGAATTGCTCCTTTTTAAAGGTTATTTTTCTTAAAATATACTTTATATAACATATAACATGCTTATGTGTATATATATGTATGTATGTGTGTTTGGTGTATGCAAAAAATTGTTTGTGTCTGGGTTCTCCATTAATATCAAGAAGACACTAGAGACAGTCATGAATCAGACATCCACGAGAACCCTGAAAATCTAGAAAGGATCATCAGTTTGGATGTAGCTGAGAAAACAGCCTTGTTATTCCAGTTTCCCCAGGTGATTCCATTTTGGAAGGCCCTAGATGAGAACCATATTGAAAAGACACTGGCTAAAGTAAACTGTAGTCTGCTTATGGACTCTACTTCCCCCACTCATAGTCAGCCATATTCCTATTAAATTACCAAATATTTCATCAGTATATCTAGGAAACAGTAGTGTCTGTCTGTTGTTTTGTTTGTTTGTAGCAGGCTATCCTTCAAGAGGACTTCCCTGGTGGCTCAGACGGTAAAGCGTCTGTCTACAATGCAGGAGACCTGGGTTCGATCCCTGGGTTGGGAAGATCCCCTATGGATCTAAGAGAAATACAAAACATGACATACTCTTGAAACTCATCAACTGCTACAAATATATCAGTCATTACAAATATACTGTTCACTAGTATACTTGGTATACATTGTGTTAAATGTATTGATTGTTATATCTCAGAAGTATCCATTGAACAGTGTTTAAACATAAGAGGCAAAGTCAACTTTGGCAGAGAGACTTCACCTTCCAATGAGGGCGATGTCAACAACAACAACAAATGTACAATGTGAGTGTTGCGAGTTAAGTTTTATTTGGGGCAGAATGAGAACTGTAGCCCAGGAGACAGCATCTCAGATATCTCTGAGAAACTGCTCCAAAGGAGCAGGGTGAAAGGTCAGTATATATGTGATTTTGGTGAAGTGGAAATCCATGCCATGAAGCGCTTTTTCCAGAAGGCTTCTACTAGTCTTGTGAAATCTTCACTAGTCATGAGGAACAGTGTCACCATGAAGGATTTTAGTGGTTTTCTAGATATGAGGAGATGCAAGAACTGGGCTCATAAAATCAACTCCTGAGAATAGCTAACTATCTGAAGACCTGCCCAGCCACTTTTCCCAGAGCACAGAGGGCCTCATTTCTGCTCTCCACCCTGAACTCTTTTGGGGGTGTTAGAGGTCAGCAGCTGCAGCAGCACGATCTAATCCTTGTAGAGATAGATGGCAAGCAAGATCCCCTGTGCCTTGCAGCCAAAAAAACCAGAACAGAAACAACAGAAGCAATCTTGTAACAAATTCAATAAAGACTCTGGAAATGGTCCACATTAAAAAAAAAATCTTAAAAAAGAAGTAAGTGAAAAAATTGGGCAAAAGCAAATAGAGTGAACTGCTCAACATAATTAGTTCTAAACTTCCAAACAGCCAAAACAAGAAGAGAAACACAGGCAGTTACATGATCCAGCATTCAAAAAGCATGAACTAATTCTTAAGGTGTTCTCTTCTCCCCAGTGCTAGCAAAGAGAACATCATAAAAGTGAAGAAGGACCTCATCAATGACCCCATGAAAAAAATTATTTGGTATGTTTGTTCTTCTACTAGGCCAATGGAAATAAAAAAGCAATTCTGAAGCAAAGAGCTTAGGGATCAAAACAATTTTGTCTGGATGAGAATCTTTCTGATGGATCTTTTCATCCAAGGATAAATGGTAGAGGTGTGGTTCTTAGAATAATTGGGAAAATTATCCAGCTGTTGGAATCAGCTGGGGATCTTTTCAAACTCCATAAGCACCTCCCCATTGCCATCCTCTGTGAGATTTACTAAGACTCTCGGATTTTTTTTAATTGAAATAATATCAATTGACAATGTTGTATTAGTTTCAGGTGTACAGAAGAGTGATTCAGATATATATTCTCTTTTTACATACTCTTCCAGTATAGAACTCTAGGATGTTTGTCCTGAAGTTTACTAACAATGAGCCTGAAGTGCATCTCTCCTGTGTGTTGGGGCAGGAACCTCATGGAGAGTGGAGGTTGTGGTGAGAGGGTCATCCGGAGCAGACACAAAACCACCTAGGGAGCATTCTCCATGAGCTGCCTTGATGCCACCCTAGACCTGGGAATCTGTGTCCCAGATGGAGCCATGCCCATGTATTCTTAACTCCCTTACCACGTGGTTCCGATGCAAAACTCCCTTAAGAAGTGCCAACTAGAGCAATGGATGGAACATGTAGTGTTTGAACAAGCTCCCCTAAATATTTTTTTCCAAGAAAAATTTTCAGAAAGACTGAATTCCAAGCTATACTCCCTAGTAAACATACCCAGCGTGCCACTCTGTCATTTCAGTTGATCAGTCCTGTGATGGATTTACCAGGTAGCTCATCCTAACATGAGGAGGCGTCCGCTGATTAAAGCAGAGGATAGCAACAGAGGGGCATTGCTAACAGGCAATCTTCCTCCTCTGCCTACTCACGTGTCTCTGAACACAAGTAAGATAGTCTGTGGGTCAGAATTCAGATTCCACCTGTTTCTTTGGATCCTTGACCTTTGGAGGTGCCCCGTGGTGTGTGAATCTACTTCTGTACCTCCAGGCCTTGCTCAAAATGCCACTGATGGAAAGAGATCATATTGATATTGTACATTTGATGCCTGGAAAGAAAAAAATCTGATATCTAAAATATTTTCAGCATTCACCAAATTGATTTAAATGAAATTTATATATAACAGTGATGTTAATGACATTCACTGTTCTCAGACAACACAGATAGAGGAACTACCCACCTGGCCCAGATAATTTGACATGCCTTGAGATTCCTGAACCAACATGTTTGAGAAGAGTCAATGTCATTCACAGCACCATCATTATATATAAACATTATTACAAAAATATTACATATATCATTATATATGTTTTACATTACAAATATTATTTTTAAATTGTATATAATTATATAAATATGTATTAAATTTTACTAAAGTTTAATTACTATACTATAAAAAGAGGAGGATGAGGAGAAAAACGGTGCAGGAGCGGCGGCTGTGATGGCGCAGGTGTGGCCGAGAGGAGCTACCCCACGTCTAAGGTAAGGAGCAGTGGCTGCAATTTGCTGGAGCAGCCGTGAAGAGATACCCCATGTCCGAGATAAGAGAAACCCAAGTAAGTTATGACCAACCTAGACAGCTTATTAAAAAGCACAGACATTACTTTGTCAACAAAGGTCCATCTAGTCAAGGCTATGGTTTTTCCAGTGGTCATGTATGGATGTGAGAGTTGGACTATAAAGAAAGCTGAGCACCAAAGAATTGATGCTTTTGAACCATGGTGTTGCAGAAGGCTCTTGAGAGTCCCTTGGACTGCAAGGAGATCCAACCAGTCCATCCTAAAGGAGATCAGTCCTGGGTGTTCATTGGAAGAACTGGACTGACACTGAAGCTGAAACTCCAATACTTTGGCCACCTGATGCGAAAAGCTGACTCATTTGGAGAGACCCTGATGCTGGGAAAGATTGAGGGCAGGAGGCGAAGGGGACGACAGAGGATGAGATGGTTGGATGGCATCACCGACTCAATGGGCATGGGTTTGGGTGGGCTCCAGGAGTTGGTGATGGACAGGGAGGCCTGGCTTGCTGCGGTTCATGGGGTCACAAAGTGTCGGACATGACTGAGTGACTGAACTGAACTGAACTGAGGAGAAAAAGAGTAAAAGGAAAGAAAAAAGGACAGAAAAGCCCTCAGTTTGCTGTGGAGGCAATGCAGGCTTGGCCCACTCCTGACAGACGCATGAAAAAGCTCCAGAAACTTCTACTCTGGCCCAGTCTGTGAGCATTCCAGAGAGACTTTCATTAGGGCTCTTCTTCCCTTTTTCATACCCAGTTTATAAAAACATTCCTGAAAATGAGGGTAGGGCATACATAACAGGGAGGTAAGCACACAGGAAACTCAGCTCACTGTGACTGGTTGAAGGAACATTGATCAAAAACTGGTTTCTTGCCACCAATAATGAGCGGCCCTGAACTTGTAACAGCCTTTAGAAAACTAAAAGATACCCTGTGGAAACAGTTCACTCAGCCACTCACCAGTAAAATTTACCTGGTTTTCACTGCAAAATCATTTTCACTTAAGAAAAAAGATGGATCTGATTGGATTTGCCTTTCTATTTTAGTTCCAATAGCTAAGTAATATCCTGAGATTAGAGTAGTATGTTTTCTTTTTTCTATTTCTCGGGCTTTATAAGGAACTATAAGAATCTACATCTTTAGTTGGGAGGTTATTTCTTTTAATATTTTCATTGCAGGCAGATTATTTACTGTCTGAGCCACCAGGGAAGCCCCCAATATTTTTGATGCCTGCTAAGTCACTCAGTTGTGTCCAGCTCTTTGCAATCCCATGGGTTGTAGCCTGCCAGGCTCCTCTGTCCATGGGTTTTTCCAGGCAAGAATACTGGAGTGGGTAGCCGTGCCCTCCTCAAGGGGATCTTCCTGACCCAGGGATTGAACCCACATCTCTTGCACCTCCTGCATTGGGAAGTGGGTTCTTTACCACTAGGGCTACCTGGTAAGCCCAGCTTATTGGCAGAGGAGGTAGGGGGAGATGGATTTCATTCTTTTCTTCAAAAGGCAGGCCTGGGATACTGGTGCTACTTGCATTGAGTATTCCTGTCCTGAAAAGTGGGTGGAAGGACATTCCATCACATTCGATTTCCTATTTCCATTTCAAATAGAATGATCTGGTTTTGAGGAAAGAGAATAATTGTGCTTATACAGTGTGTTAGGAGTTATCTGAAATTTCTTATTTTTACTACCTTGAAAATTGGTGGAAGGGAAACAAAACTGTAGGAATGTTGTAAATATGGTGGCACACTTGCATTTCCTTTTGTACTTTTGAAAATTTTCATTAACAAAAAAAAAAGACTTGTGGGGACTTCCATGGCGGTCCGGTGACTAAAGACTCCACACTCCCGATGCAGAGGGCCAGGGTTTGATCCCTGGTCAGGGAGCTAGATGCCACATGCCACAACTAAGAGTTTGCATGCTGCAAGTAAAGATTTCATGTGCCTCAACTAAGATTTAGTGCAGCCGAATAGGTAAATGGGTAGATAGATAGCCAGACTTCTGTTCTGGCCTCCTACTTTCTAACATTGAAAGGAACTGTGACTTTTGCACAAAGTTCAACAAATATCTTTAGGAAGATTTAACAGTATACCTCCAGGGCTAGGATTTCTGTTTCTTAAAATTTTTATTGTCAGATAAAGCATAAACACAAGAAATCACATGAAGCAAACATATGTCTTAGTGAAGTAGTCTAAGTCAAGCACCCTTGTGCTTGTAACCATTACCACATCCAGAAAGATTTTTGCGAGCCAACCCAAAAGCCTCTTCTTTGTACCCAGTCCTCATCTCTTCCCACCCATTCCCCATAGGAAACCATTTTGGCTTTTCTAGTAATCACTTCCTTGCAATTTTTCATAGTTTTGTTATCCAGATAGATGTACCTAGATATTATATACTTTTGCTGACATTTTAAAATTTGACGGCTTTCATATCTCTTTCAATCTATAAGTTCCCTGCTCACTCCTTTCTTTTGCCTATAACTCATCTGATGAAGTTCATAGACTATTTGATCAGTAGTGTTTTGACAGCATGGCATTTGCTGATGGCATGCTCGTGGTTTCCAGCTTTCAAGATGGGTGCCAATGACCCGCACTTCCTGTCATTCATACACATGTATAGTCCCATCCTACACGGTATCAGGGTTGGTCTGTATCACCAACAAATACAGCCAAAGTGATAGTGTGGGGCTTCTAAGGTTTCACCATCGATGTCATTGTGCTGTGTCTCTTTTCCTTCCTTAGATTACTCAGCAGGAAATCAGCTGCCACGTCATGAGGACATTTCAGCAGCCTGGGAGTGGCCCATATGAGGAGGAGCTGAGGCATCCCACCTACAGCCAGAATTAACTTAGCTGCCATGTGAATGACCCACCTTGGAAGCAGGTATTCCAGCCCTGGTCAGGCCTTCAGATGACATCTGCCTCAGCTAACATCTTGCCTGTGACCTCATGTGTGACCCTGAGCCAGAAGCACCTTGCCAAAACACTCTAGAATTCCTGACCCAAGGAGACTGTGAGTATAACTCTGAACTGTTGTCCTAAGCCACTGTGTTTTGGGGTCATTTGTTATGCTGCAGTAAATAACTGACAGCAGTAAATAAGGAACACAGCACTCTTGACTCACACAGCTCAATATATTCCTCTGTCTTCCATATTTCTGCAGTTCAACATCTGGATCCTGAGATTTGTCAGACTCGAGTCACCTCTCTTTGGCCCAAACCGTAGGATGGCGAGGTGTTTTCCTGTCAGGAGGCTCACAGTGTCTGTCTGTCTCTGTTTCAGTGACATCATCAGCCATTGATGTCTAACACCTATACATTATCTGTGTATTCATCAGGGGTTGCAAAATGGTTATTTTTTTTACCTTTATCTGTTCTTTTTCATTTATTAGTTGGAATTCTTTTATAGAGAAAGACTCTCCTCATTTACTCTCTGTTACCTACTGGTATAGATCATAGATGCTTTCTCCTTGGAAGAAAAGTTATGACCAACCTAGACAACATATTAAAAAGCAGAGACGTTACTTTGCCAACAAAAGTCTGTTTAGTCAAGGCTATGGTTTTTCCAGTAGTCATGTATGGATGTGAGAGTTGGACTATAAAGAAAGATGAGGGCTGAAGAATTGATGCTTTTGAACTGTGGTGTTGCAGAAGACTCTTGAGAGTCCGTTGGACTGCAAGGAGATCCAACCAGTCCATCCTAAAGGAAATCAGTCCTGAATATTCATTGGAAAGACTAATGTTGAAGCTGAAACTCCAACCCTTTGGCCACCTGATCCGAAGAGCTGACTCAGTTGAAAAGACCCTGATGCTGGGAAAGATTGAGGGTGAGAGGAGAAGGGGATGACAGAGGATGAGATGGTTGGATGGCATCAGTGACTCAATGGATATGAGTTTGAGTAAACGTCGGGAGTTGGTGATGGACAGGGAGGCCTGGTGTGCTGCTGTCCATGGGGTGGCAAAGAGTCGGACACGACTGAGCGACTGAACTGAACTGAACTTTATAGTTCATAGAGGAAAGGTCGGATAAATCTCTGATTCACTTCATTTATCATTTTTTTAAGACTACAAATTAGTGTCCTATCCTCCTATAAAGTTGGAAATCATCATCATTCTGAATATTATTATGAACTGATGTATTTAAATATTTGATGGGTTTCAGTCCATGTCAATTAGTATTATTCTTAGAGCTTATATTTGGCCAGTGGGAGCCTCATCAAGTTGATTTCTAAGTCGTCTGATGTGATCCTGGATGCTTTTGAGAGTGTCCTTGCTATCTGGTGTCAGAAGATGTTCCAGACTCTGTTGTGTCATGTCAGCCTTTTAATAGTGATGCTATTGTCCAGAAATGCCTGAAGCGCTCACCTGGGCCCCCAGTACCTGTGGCAGCCCCCATAGACACTTCCCAAACCAGAGCCAATGTTGTGGCTGGACCAGCCTTTGTGGTTCTTATGATTATGAAATGTACCTTAGCACCAAGCCTCAGGGAACTTTGAAGAATGTGATTTATTACTCACAAATCTGGGAAGGTACCTGACATGTCCAAGGACCATACAGTCAGATCACCAGTAGAGAGAGGAGGGGGAGGGGGTGCAGACCTGGGGCTCTCCCTTTATTAGGGTCTGAAGGTAGGGACCTAGGGTTTCAAGGATTCACTCTTCAGTGGCAGATGGAAAGCTTAAGAGTGGCAGTGAGGGAGTGTGAAGGGAGAAACGGGGTCACTCAAGGGGTCAGTTGTCTAGGCCACACAGGGCCTTTCTAAAAGGTGAACTGCATGGGTCGGGGTGGCCTGACTCCTTGTCTACTTGGTTTATCTACTTGTGTCATTCAACTGGCACTGTGTTTATTCGAGATGGCTGCCTTTATTTTTTTTTTTGATTGGAGGATAATTGCTTTACAATGTTGTGTTGGTTTCTGCCATGAAAGTGAAAAGTGAAAGTGAAAGTCACTCAGTTGTGTCCGACTCTTTGTGACCCTATGGAGTATACAGTCCATGGAATTCTCCAGGAATACTGGAGTGGGTAGCCGGTCTGTTCTCCAGAGGATTTTCCTAACCCAGGGATCAACCCGAGGGATCAGGTCTCCTGCTTGGGAGGCAGATTCTTTACCACTGAGCCACCTGGGAAGCCCCGGTTTCTGCCATAGATCAACATGAATCAGCCATAGACATACATACATGTGTCCCCTCCTTCTTGAACCTCCATCCCAGCCCTCTAGGTTGTCACAGAACACCAGGTTTGAGCCTCCCCCACCATGCAACAAATTCCCACTGTCTATCAATTTTACATATGGTAATATATATGTTTCAGTGCTACTCTCTCATTTCTTCCCACGCTCTCCTTCCCCCATCATGCCCGTAAGTCCATTCTCTATGTCTGTGTCTCTATTCTTACCCTGCATATAGGTTTATCAATACCATTTTCTAGATACCATATATGTGGGTTAATATATGATGTTTGTTTCCCTCTTTCTGATTTACTTCACTCTGTATAACAGGCTCTAGATTCATCCCCCTCACTAGAACTGACTCAAATTTGTTCTTTTTTATGGCTGAGTAATATTCTGTTGTATAGATGTACCACAATTTCTTTATCCATTGAGATAGCTGTCTTTGAAATGGGTACCCTGACAATCAAGAGCCTTACATCAGGCAGTTATCGGACAGGTTCATCTTGTTTATTTCCTGGGCCAGACTTGGAGTCAGTAGTTTCTTCAGGAAGTCCTGGGGTTTTTTAATGAGAAATAATTAGTCAGTCGAGTCTGGTCACTGGGGATATTCATTGCTACTGAGTCAGTCACTGTTTCTAGTCCATTTCAGTGACTCAAGCCTGGGAGTAGGATGGGGTAATCCAAACATGTGCACACACACATAAAATCTCATGAGCTCATAATGGTACTTCCAATTCAGATATACAAATACAGAACTTTGACTTTAGCATTTCTCTATTACACTTATAACTCCTTTGTTCCACACCAAGCATCCTGGTTTTCCAAGACATAGGACATAATGTAATTAGAACACCCCAAATATAAGTTATAATCATTTGCTTCATCTCATATTTTACATCAAATGACCTCAGAATAAAAGTCCTCACATGCCCACCAATATGATTATTGAAACATTAAAAAAAAATCCCACAAATGCTGTCTCTATTTTCTCCCAGTTTAAAAAATAGCTGTGCTGTACCTTGTCAGAGCATGCAGGCTTTACATACGATACGCTGTCACTCCGTCACATTAGGCCTCATTTGGTCGGCTTTGTCTAATATAGGAATCAGCAACTATGTGGCTGTTAGACACTAAAAATGTGGGACTAAAGAACGGAATTTCATTTACTTTATTTTAATTAATTTTAACTTAACCTTTTGCCTTTGAGCATGTGAAATATCACTAGTGAACCTGATGAACTAAATTTCTTCTTTCATTTTCATTTAAATTATAATTGTATATGTAGCTAGTAGCTACCATATTGGACAGCACAGATCTAGAGAAAGAGATGAACAAATCTACAAGGGTATCAAAATAAAATAAAAACTATAAAGATAAATCAGTCCATCCCAAAGAACTCACAAGTGAGTTTGAGCTGGAGGGTAAGAAGGCTTGAATGAAGTGGTGCTCAATTCTCTGAAATAGTGGATGACCTGAGATGGCCAGAGCCTGCCCCCAAGTAGTCTGATTCAATTGGTCCAGTGGGAGTCAAGGGACTCTTCCAAACTTGGTGGAAACTTTTTAAAGGTCATTGAGATATTAAGTGCAGAAATATTGACAGGAGTGAAACAGAGAAAACAGAAAGGGAAAAACCACAGGACTTATTTCAGCAAAATGGAAATCTTTAGATGGTTGCTAAAAACTGGAGTGAATAGAAGAGACAGAGATGCGGTTAAAACAAAAGTTTTCCTACAGCACTCCCAGAGGTCGTGCAGGCCAAAGGCACGCCCTCTTAGTCGGCCAACGTTAAATTACCTGACTCCAGTCTCTGGCTGGATGAGAACCACTGCTCTGGGGGCAGTTTCTCAAGCCTGAAGGAGCAGGCAGATCACCTGGGGCTTTGGCAAAATGCAAACCCTGATTCAGTAAATCTGAGCCGAGACCTGAGATTCTGCTTTTCTTTTTTTTTCTTTTTTGGTCAGTGGAATATAAGTCGACACTTTGGGCTTACTAGAATATTCCAGCACAAGCCACCAAAATTAAAAATATCTATTTGCCTGACCCAGAATTCCCCCAAAGGTTTTATTGCCTGAAAACTAGGTTCCCCTCTCGGTGGGTATCAAAAGGCACAACCAAGCCAAAGATGATGAGAAGGATTTATTAACTGCAGCAAGTAAGGAGAACACCAGGGACCTTTCCCAAAGTAGTGTCTCCCCAACAGCAAAACTGGGGCAATTTTAAGCCAAGGCTTCATGTGTATTCATGAAGGGGCTTTGGGCAGTCAACAGAGTTCAAACTTGATTGAAGTCATGAGGGTCACACAGGTCAACATTATCATACCTTAGATTCCAATTGATCTGGTGGTTGAGTGCTTCAGGCTACTCTTTACTACTGAAGCAGAACTGGGGGTCTTTACAACTGATTTTTTAAAATTCTTTTTTAATTGAAGTACAGTGGAGAGTCCCTTGGACTACAAGGAGATCAAACCAGTCAACCATAAAGGAAATTAACCCTGAATATTCATTGGAAGGACTGATGTTGAAGCTGAATCTCCAATCCTTTGGCCACCTGATGCAAAGAGTTGACTCACTGGAGAAGACCCTGACGCTGGGAAGGATTGAGGCCGGGAGGAGAAGGGGGCAACAGAGGATGAGGTGGTTGGATGACATCACTGACTCAATGGACATGAGTTGGAACAAGCTCTGGGAGATGGTGAAGGACAGGGGAGCCTGGCATCCTGCAGTCCATGGGGTCTCAAAGAGTTGGACACAACTGAGTGGCTGAACAACAATAGCAGTCGATTTACAGTGTTGCGTTAGTTTCAGGTGTGCGGAACAGTGATATATATATTCTTTTTCACATTCTTCTCACTGATCAGTTAGTACACAGCGTTGAGTATAGTTTCCCAAACTATACAGTAGGTTCTTGTTGGTTATCTATTTTATATATGTATACAAAATACATATATATATATAATATATATAGTAGTGTGCATATGTTAATACTAAACTTCTATTTTATCCCTTCTCCCCCCACCTCTTCCCTTTTGGTAATCATAAGTTTGTTTTCTATGTTTACTGGTCTGTTTCTTCACCTGATCTTTGCTGTTGTTACTTCTCTTGCCTTATGGCAGGCATTGTTTCTGCATTCTTTTTTTCCCTTAAAATCATTAACTATTGAGACCTGTTCAAGGGCAAGCATTGTGGCCAGGCTTAGATCACAAAATGGGCTTAGGCCAAATATGGCTCCTGTTATGTCAAGAAAGCCTTGCCTGCTTCATTCTTCAGGGAACCATTACAGTCTTTCTCTTGTGGGTATACACAGTCTTTCTCTTGTGGGTATACACAAGTCTTTCTCTTGTGGGGATACACAGTCTTCCTCTTGTGGGTATACACAGTCTTTCTCCTGTGGGTATACACAGGTTTAAAAATGACAAACATATGCATAAGTCATTGCGTTAGTGTTTGTACAACAACCTAAATGTCCATCAATAGGGAACTGTAAGTAAATGATGGTGCACGCATAGGATGCCATAGAAAACTATAGACTTCAAACACAATAAGGCCATTCGTGTGTACTAACAGGGAATAATTTGTAAATGATCTTGTTACATGGAAATAAGGAAGTGGAAACTATGTAAATTTTGACATTTTTATTGATACAGACCAGGCAAGAATTTTTTTTTTATAAATTTTTATTTTTACTTTATTTTACTTACAATACTGTATTGGTTTTGCCATACATTGACATGAATCCACCACGGGTGTACATGCGTTCCCAAACATGAACCCCCCTCCCACCTCCCTCCCCATAACATCTCTCTGGGTCATCCCCACGCACCAGCCCCAAGCACCCTGTATCCTGCATCAGACATAGACTGGCGATTCGATTCTTACATGATAGTATACATGTTACAATGCCATTCTCCCAAATCATCCCACCCTCTCCCTCTCCCTCTGAGTCCAAAAGTCCACTATACACATCTGTGTCTTTTTTGCTGTCTTGCATACAGGGTCGTCATTGCCATCTTTCTAAATTCCATATATATGTGTTAGTATACTGTATTGGTGTTTTTCTTTCTGGCTTACTTCACTCTGTATAATCGGCTCCAGTTTCATCCATCTCATCAGAACTGATTCAAATGTATTCTTTTTAACAGCTGAGTAATACTCCATTGTGTATATGTACCACTGCTTTCTTATCCATTCATCTGCTGATGGACATCTAGGTTGTTTCCATGTCCTGGCTATTATAAACAGTGCTGCGATGAACATTGGGGTACATGTGTCTCTTTCAATTCTGGTTTCCTCAGTGTGTATGCCCAGCAGTGGGATTGCTGGGTCATAAGGTAGTTCTATTTGCAATTTTTTAAGGAATCTCCACACTGTTCTCCAAAGTGGCTGTACTAGTTTGCATTCCCACCAACAGTGTAGGAGGGTTCCCTTTTCTCCACATCCTCTCCAGCATTTATTGCTTGCAGATTTTTGGATCGCAGACATTCTGACTGGTGTGAAGTGGTACCTCATTGTGGTTTTGATTTGCATTTCTCTAATAATGAGTGATGTTGAGCATCTTTTCATGTGTTTGTTATAGGCAAGAATTTGTAAGAATCTGGGAATAGTGGTTGCCTCCAAGGGGAGAATTGGGAGATGGGTATCAAATGAAAACCAGATCCAATAATTCAAGACTTTACTCAGAAAGATTGTAGTGATGGGGTGCAAGAGATGATTATAACAGGAAGAACACCTCAGCACAGATCTGCCGGGTTAGACAGGAAGGGATCTTGCTCCATAGGGAAGGACCAGGTAAGGCAGGACTCGGGACAGTCCTCCAAGAATGCCTGCACCAGAAGCCTCGCCTATCCTCAGGAGGGTTATCTACTGGTTCAAGCTGATGGGATTCCAGGGTCTCGGGAAAAGAGGAATTTCACCAAAGTTTGGCTGTCAAGCATTTTGTTCTGATGGATCACTGGGAACAACAGTTTGGCAAATCATTTTTAAGGCAAAAAAGCATTTTGAGCCTGTATCTGGCCTTGTAGTACATCACAAGGGCTTTATGCACGAGTCTTATCTAAGTCCTATGGGGAAAGGTGGTTCTTTGCTGTAAGCCTTTTCCTGGAACACAAAAGCATAGGGATATTTCTTAACTTTCTACCATTTTCCATGCACACAGGGCTCCAGTAGAGATCAATGCCCTTGTTGCAGAGAGAAGAAACAGGGTGTGTTTTTCATGGCATATGTACTTTGTACTTGTGAATTTTATCTGTCCAAAAATTAGAAGTTTATGGACTTCCCAATGGCACCCCACTCCAGGACTCTTGCCTGGAAAACCTCATGGATGGAGTAGCCTGGTAGGCTGCAGTCCATGGGGTCGCTAAGAGTCGGACACGATTGTGCGACTTCACTTTCACTTTTCACTTTCATGCATTGCAGAAGGAAACGGCAACCCACTCCAGTGTTCTTGCCTGGAGAATCCCAGGGACGGGGGAGCCTGGTGGGCTGCCGTCTATGGGGTCTCACAGAGTCGGACACGACTGAAGCGACTTAGCAGCAGCAGCAGCAGCAGCAGCAGCATGGACTTCCCTGGTAGTCCAGTGGTCAAGACTGTTTGCTTCCACTGCAGTGGGCAGAGGTTTGATTCCTGATCAGGGAAGTTCTACATGCCACGTGGTGTGGCGAAAAAAAAAAAAAAAGTTTAAACAAATACAAAATTTAAAAATAATCTTTAAATAAGAGAAGACCAAAAATTCCAGCAACCTCTTTCTTGGGCAATGTTTCTTTTTTAAAAAAAATCTTTTTATTTTATACTGAAGTATAGCAGATTAACCGTGTGGTAGTTTCAGGTGAATAGTGAAGGCACTCAGCCATGTATATATACATGTGTTCATTCTCCTCCAAAATCCTGTCCCACCCAGGCTGCCACATGACATTGAGCAGAGTTCCCTGTGCTCTACAGTAGGTCCTTCTTGGTTATCCATTTTAAATACAGCAGTGTATCTGTGTCCATCCCAAACTCCCAAACTATCCCGTTTCCTCACTCTTCCCCCCTGGTTACCATAAGTTCATTCTCTAACTCTGTGAGTCTGTTCCTATTTTGTAAATAACTTCATTTGTATAATTTCTTTTTAGATTCCACACATATGGGATATCATGTGATATTACTCCTTTTCTATCTGACTTAATTCACTCAGTATGACAATATCTAGGTGCATCCATGTTGCTACAAATGGCATTCTTTCATTCTTTGTTATGACTGGGAAATATTTCATTGTGTGTGTATGTGTATCCACCTTGTCTTCTTCATCCATTCACCTGTCAGTGGACGTTTAGGTTGTTTCCATGTCCTGGCTATTGTAAACAGTGCTACAGTGAATACCAGGGTGCATGTGTCTGTGGCCAGTGTTTCTTAGAACTTTGCTGAAAGCACTGAGGTTAGAAACTTTCCATTATTTTGAGGGCTCGGCTCTGAGTTTCCCCGCTACACAGGGGAGGGGTGCTGTGTGGGTGGAGGTGGCACACTGCTGGGTGCAGAATCCACCCCCTCTCTCTGCGTTTGATTGGACAGATGGGCATTCTACTCCCCGCGAATGTGCCGAGTTTGCTTTTCTTATCTCCACTTCAGCACAAGAACAAATCATGAAAGAGGAGACAAACTGCAGCCCAAGTATATGTGAATAGAGCATTCCTGGTCCTCTGTTGAAAGCGATTTGCTGAAGCCCTGTGGTTGTCACATGGAGCCCTTGTGAAGCTGACTGAAGACAATTTGGCAGAGTTGGAGGATTTTCTCTCCCCACGGGGGACTGATCTTTTGAAATCTTCATTTTTGACCTCAGCCAGAAGTCTGGCCATGCCCTCATCAGTGTGTCAGTGTTCCAGCCGACAGGGGCATAGGCAGCATTTGCACTCCTAAAGATGCTGGTCTTGCCAGGACCCAGGTCGTGTAGAGCGTTTGTTCACTTGATCTACCTCTTCTGAGCACCAGAAACTTGATATCAGTCACCAGTTAAAGCTCACCAGCCCAGTTGTCTCAACAGTACTTTAAAAGTTTCTTTTACTAAAGATATCATAAAAGCTGAATAAATAAACCTACTCTCAGGACGTGAACTCTGTACAGCTTTGTAAATACAGTTTTCCCTCAGTATCTGCAGGGAATTGGTTCTAAGACATCCCACTCCCAACCCTTCAGATACCAAGATTCATGGACCCCCAAGTCCCTTATATAAAATAGGGCAGTTCTATGAAAGGAAAATCAAAGTGGAGTCAGGATTGCTGTGTGTGTGTGTGTGTGTGTGTGTGTGTGTGTGTGTGTGTGTGTTTGCTCAGTCGTGGCCAACTCTTTGCAACCCCATGGACTGGAGCCTGCCAGGCTCCTCTGTCCATGAGACTTCCCAGGGAAAAATACTGGAGTGGGTTGCCATTTCCTTCTCCTGGGGATATTCCCTACCCAGGGTTCGAACCCGTATCTCCTGCCATCTCCTGCATTGGGAGGTGGATTCTTTACCACTGTGTCAACCGGGAAACCCAGTATTGCTAAGAGAGCTGTCTAAAATGGGGCCAGGAGACCACTGAGGAGGTGGTTTTACATCTCAGCCCAGATGGAATCTGAACTTTTGACCACTTTTTGTCTTAACACAAGCATCCAGAATATCTGCACAATGTTCCAGAAATTTCAGATACTTATGGGATCCTTATCCTAAATAACTTGTGACAGCCTAGCCCTTAAGGACAAATACATCCTTTTTGTATCAGAACCAATCATAATTCTTGCAGGACAACTTTAATAACCTCGTGACTTTTGCCTTTCTCTTCTCCAGGTCAGTCTTTGTTTTATCTGAATCTGTGTCTCCTGAACTGAAATTTCGACACCCCAAGTCTTCTCTTGGAGAAGAAAATGGCAACGCACTCTAATATTCTTGCCTGATGGATCCCATGGGCTGAGGAGTCTAGCATGCTGCAGTCCATGGAGTCATAAAGAGTCAGACATGACTTAGGAACTAAACAAGAAGTAAAGCTCTTTGTTCTTTGCAGCTTTGATACTGATTATGGTTCAATAGGATTTGCATATAACCTACTCAATCCTTCCGTAAAGTTTAAATCATCTCTGCTGCTGCTAAGTCACTTCAGTCGTGTCTGACTCTGTGCGACCCCATAGACGGCAGCCCACCAGGCTCCCCCATCCCTGGGATTCTCCAGGCAAGAACACTGGAGTGGGTTGCCATTTCCTTCTGCAATGCATGAAAGTGAAAAGTGAAAGTGAAGTCGCTCACTCGTGTCTGACTCTTAGCTACCCCATGGATTGCAGCCTACCAGGCTCCTCTGTCCATGGGATTTTCCAGGCAAGAGTACTGGAGTCGGGTGCCATTGCCTTCTCCTAAATTATCTCTAGATTACTTATAATACTAACACAATGGAAAATGCTGTGGAAATAGTTGCCGGACTGGCAAATTCAAGTTTTGCTTCTTGGAATGTTCAGGAATTTTTTGTCTGAGTATTTTTGACCCATTATTGGTTGAATCCATGGATCTGGACCCTGTGGATGCAGAGGGCTGATTGTAGTGGGCTTGAGCAGATAGAGATTGATCAGAACAAGGCTGGAGATGGACTACTACATATGCGTGCTCACTTGCTTCAGTTGTGTCCGACTCATGTGACTTCATGGACCATAGCCCTCCAGGCTCCTCTGTCCATGGGATTTCCCAGGCAGGAATACTGGAGTGGGTTGTCATGCCCTCCTCCAGGGGATCCTCTCCACCCAGGGGTCCAACCTGCAGGAGATGGACTAGTTGTGACATCAACTCCCAAGTCAGCTTTCGATGGGAATGTTGATTCTGACACAGAAGGGCCTGAGAATGTCATAAGCATGGGCCTTGCTGACCTCTACCTGCAGGAGCCTAGTTAACTAAGGCCCCAGTGGCTGTGCTCTGAACACCATCTCAGCAACTGTGTTGAGGCCACGCCTCCTGGGCGGGGCTCCCTGCCAGTGGCCAAGTGTGACAGGACCCTGAGGCCGCCTGTTAAGGGAGACACACTTTCCTCTGTTGGTGGACTTGGGCTCCAAGACACCCGAGCAGCTTGGGTGACCCTTTCTTAGTCTGCACGGGAGTCTAGGCTGCTTCCACCAGCCTGCCCTCCTGATCCCCTTCATCCTCCATCAAGGACTGAAGTGGCTCCAGTCTTCCCCAGCGTCCTTCTCAATTTCTCCCACAGGCGTTTGCCCTCATAAAATCCTCACATGTTTAAGCCCATCACGAATGCTTCCACGGAGGACCTACACTAACACAGGGCCCCACCCAGATTCTTGGTTCTGTTTGTGGTCCTTGGGCCCCATGTTCCCACACTGGGGGGTGTTTTGTGCCAGCCTCACCTGTATGCTTTCTTTTATTTAAATGCTCTGTCTCAATTATAAGGGCCCCTGGTGCCCCAGACGGTAAACAATCCACCTGCCATGCAGGAAACCTGGGTTTGATCCCTGGGTTGGGAAGATCCCCTGGAGAAGGGCATGGCAACCCACTCCAGTATTCTTGCCTGGAGAATCCCCATGGACAGAGGAGCCTGGTGGGCTTCAGTCCACGGGGTCACAAAGAATCAGACACGACTGATAACAAGTCTTAGTCTGTGATTTCTTTTCAGAGAGCGTACATCCTTTATTGGTTGTGTTTTTAAGATTTAGATTCTGCTGTCCCTAACTGTTATGGCGCAGATTTGAGAAATTCTAGCACATTACGTCTCAACTTTGATACAGGCTGGGAAACACTGGCTGCCATTGCCCAGTGACTTAGCAGGTCTTTTGTTTGTCTCAGGACATTCTGGGCTTTGCCTTTCTAAGTTGCACGGAAGCTGTTGAAGTGGGTTTAAATGGTAGGAATTTTTGGTGCACGTGAGAGCAAATTACAGATTGAAAATGACCCCCGAAGTATGTACAGGCATGAAAGTACCTCAGAGAGAATGTAACTATCCGTAACATGACAATGTTCTTCCCACTGAAAAGGTGAAATATCCCTATGCCTTTAAAAGCTGTTGGCATTTGAGAGGGGGAGAGGCTGCTGACAGAGAGGTACAGCATTTCTAAACTAACATATGGAAAGCATTATTGACCAAGAAGTGAAAGAGTCCTGAATTACATCCAGGAGATCTCCCTGGTTATAATTATAAACACAAAATCATCGATGTATACATGAAGCAATACAAAGCCCTCAGCTCTTGGCCAGAGGTCAGCAAAGATTTTTTTTTCCATTCCAAAGCCAATGATTTATATTTATAACATTTCCAAGTTGAAGCTAGCATTCTCATTACATCTATTTATAAAAATGATAAATCGGCCATTTCCTGATGAATGAGCAGATTTCCTAGTTTCATGGAAAATAAAGTACAAAAGAGGGAAAATGTCACTGAGCAAAGACCTATGTTCCTTTTCTTTCTGGACTGATTGCTCAAAGGGACATGAACAATGGGCATGGGGCACACATTTCTGGGCTCCTCAGGGTAGAGTTTCAAGTGTGGCAAAGTGCACTAAACCGCTGCGTTTAACTTTCTGAATGGAGGCCGAGCCAGCCCTGTGAGGAGAGGAGCAGCGACACGGTCTGGAATAATAATACCAGACCTTGGAACACGTGAGGCAGTGCCTAGGAGGTTGCCAGCTCGTGACACCGTGATAGGAACTGCCGCTGTCAGACATGAAGGGATAGCAGAGGTCAATCAGCCACTTTCTGGGTTGCTAGCTCAGTTTAGGGTTGGTCCTTGTAAAGTGAGTTGCCTTTCCAAATCTATAGCTTTTCATCGTTATCAGTGCTCCTTTTGTACTTCTCCAGCTTCCACAATTCCTTGTCTCTCTCAATTCTTCATTCTCTTCCAGAATTCTCCATTCCCTCCACCAATTTCCTATAGATCCTACGATTCTTGATCTCTCCATGATTCTTTTTGCTCTTTTATAATTCTCTTTTGCTCCATTTCCTACTCACTCCCGCATCACTTCTTCTCCCACAATTCCTCGTTCTCTGGCCCAATTCCAGGCAGCCCCTACGATTCCCTATTTTTCCTCAATTCCACAAAGCCCTCTCTCTCACTCATCACTGTTCCCCTACAATCCCCAGTGGCCCCATAATCCCCATCACTCCCACAATTCTGTGTACCCTCCACTATTCCCCACGGCCCCCACAATCCCCCACTTGCTCCCACAACTCCATGCAACCTCTCCACATAAGTTTCTCCCACAATGCCATCTAGCCACCACAATCCCTTACTCGTGCCCTCAAATCCTCATTGTCTCCACAAGTCACTGTTTCTCCCAAAATTTCTCATTCTCTCCCACAATTCCATCTTTTCTCTCCCATTTTTTTCTGCCAGGCAGTTCTCTATTCTCTTTCCCAGTTATCTATTCTCTAGCAATTCTTCATTCTTTCTCACAATTCCCAGCTCTCACAAGTCCCTATTTTTTCCACAGTTCCATACGGCTCCTTCAGTCTCCATTCACTTCCACAGTTCCATATCTCGTCTATAATCCTCTATCCTAAAATCCTCCCTGTTCTCTTGGGATTTTCCCATTCTCCCACACAGTTCTCCATTTTTCTCTCAGAATTCTGTTTCCTGTTAATAGTCTCCATTTACTCTCACACTTCTGTTTCTCTCTGTTGGTTCTCCATCCTCTTTTAAAATTCTGTTTTCTCCCAAGGCTCTCACAATTTTCCATTCTTTCCCACAATTCCTTATTACTCCCACAATTCCGTGTTTTCTCCCACAACTGTTTATTATACAACTTGACACAGAATTTGGTAATTGTGTCTTAAACTGTGTATTTCTCCTACCTATGAGTTTTCTGAAGTCAGAAAATGTATGTTATTAGTTGTGTAACCCCTGTGTCTGTGCTGGTCACAGTGCATCCTGAACACAGGCACCAGTGCACACACTGCTTTATGAGATAAGCCTGTGCTAGAATGGAGCACAATTTCTTTCATCAATAAAATCTTACTATGGAAAAAAAGTCATCCTGATAATCACTGTGCTGAGTGGCATATCAGATGTACATTTTAGTATAAGCTTTGTGTCTCAGCTTAGACCAGTAACTCACACTTCTTGCACTGGCAATCGGCTAGCACTGCCCTCTACCACTTATAGTCTAGATCCTGTGGTGTGAAGGAGCAGTCACTGAAGCAGTAAGGGGCAGTAAAGGGATAAAGGAATTGCTCTTGAAAAGCCTCATTCATTCACCTGTACTTATGGAGCATCTGTGACCTGCCAAGTTCTGTGTTAAGTGCTGGGAATACAGAAGTGAACATGCTGAACAGAGTCCCCATGTGTGGGTCAGTCCTCTTTACCAGGGCCCAGGGTCCCTATCTCCTTGCTCAGAACTGTGTCTGCACTGACCACGGCCACCTTCTGGTGCTCAATACCGAAGCTGGGGCGTCCACTGTGGGCCTGGACACATGAAAGTCTCCCGCTGGCAAAGTCAAGGAACCTGTGAAGGAGGTCGTTGGTGCAGGAAACCACCACATTGACTGTGCGTGTGTCTTATCAGAAGAATAAGATGGCGGCATCTGAGGGAAGGTTGTGAAGCATGGGGACCTCTTCATCATGAATAAGTTATAGTCCATCTTCTTTGAGAGAAGCTGATGAAGGAAACCTGTCAGAAGATCCTTAAGGACTGAAAACTGGACCATCTGGACATTTATCTTAATGGCTGGGATTCCAGCCTGGGGAAGACTTTTCCCCAAACACAAGAATGGTGATGTCCTCACCAGTAAAATAGCATTCTTGGAAGCCTGAGAGACCATGGTGGGGCTGGTGGGTGAGGGGGTTGGTGAAAGCCATTGGAATCTCTAACTTCAGCAACTTCCAGATCAAAGGACTCTTTGCTGCTGCTGCTGCTAAGTCGCTTCAGTAGTGTCCAAGTCTGTGCGACCTCATAGACAGCAGCCTACCAGGCTCCTCTGTCCATGGGATTCTCCAGGCAAGAACACTGGAGTGGGTTGCCATTTCCTTCTCCGATGCATGAAAGTGAAAAGTGAAAGTGAAAGTGAAGTCGTGTCCGACTCTTAGGGACCCCATGGACTGCAGCCTACCAGGCTCCTCCGTCCTTGGGATTTTCCAGGCAAGAGACCAGGAGTGGGTTGTCATTGCCTTCTCTGGAAAGGACTCTTTATTTAACTTAAAAAAAATCTTTTAAAAACTGAAGTATAGGGACTTCCCTGGTGGCTGAGTGGTGACGTCTCCGCACTCCTAATGTTGGGCGTCTGGGTTTAATCCTTGATCAGGGAACTAGATCCCACATGCCACAACGAAGAGTTCACATGCTGCAACTAAGAACCAGCATAGCCAGATAAATAAATTAAAAATTTTTTTAAATGAAGTATGCTTGACCTACAATGTTGTGTTAATTTTTGCTATATAGCAAAGTGGTTCATATATATATATATATATATTCACAAATATACATATTAATATATATATATATACACACTCACACATCTTTTCTGAAACTTTTCCATTATGACTTATAGGATATTGAATATGTTCTCTGTACTCCTCCATAGTACCTTCTTGTATGTTCAGACACACAATGCTGTTGAGCAGATCAGGAATGAAATACAGTGACTAACCAGACTGTCACCCCTACTTCATACAGGAAGGAGGAATGGAGCCAGTAATGCCACTCCAGGGGCATAACTGTCATACTGTACAGCCCTCTGGTGTGTGTACGTGTGCTCAGTCGAGTCTGACTCTTTGCAACCCCATGGACTGCAGTCTTCCAGGCTCCTCTGTCCATGGAATTTTCCAGGCAAGAATATTTGAGTGGGTTGCCATGCCCTCCTCCAGGGGATCTTCCTGAGGGGCTCTGGGTCTCAGCTCCTGTGTCTACTGCATTGGCAGGTGAGTTCTTTACCACTAGTACCACCTGGGAAGCCTGCATAGCCCTCTGGGCTCTCCAGACAAAGCTCAAGCCAACCCAGAGGACTCTTCCCTACTGCAAGATCCCAAGATTAAGGAGATTGCTGCAAAGCACAAAAACTGAAGGCCAGGTTCTGATCTAGTCCTCCATCCAGAGAAATGTGGTTTTAATCTCCAAGTCTGTGACACAAACATGTGTTGTTGAGAAATTTCAGGCCTTGACTTTTACATGGAACAATGAGATAGTGATCATACTTAGCTTCAACAGAAACTGGAGGCCCTGCACCATTTGTCCCATTTGGAGGATTTTCCCTTCAGTGCAGAATATCGCAGCTGAATCTCCCCCCAAAATTGCCCAGCAGATATTCTATGCTCACTGAAGTCACACTCTCCCCACTAGAGTCCTCATTTAGCTGTGCTAATCTGAGATCATTGGAGAAGGAAATGGCAACCCACTCCAGTACTTTTGCCTGGAAAATCCCATGGACAGAGGAGCCTGGAAGGCTGCAGTCCATGGGGTCACAACGAGTGGGACACGACTGAGCGACTTCACTTTCAGTCTGAGAGCATAGTGAGCCTGGCTCCGTGAAGCCAGAATCTAGGCCATGCTGTATCTAGTATGTTCCACTGGGAGTAGACTGTCACAGGAGGTAGGATTCAGATAAGCAAATTACAATATTTTTTTCCACTTACTTGATTTGAACACCAGGGAAACTCTGCTAACGCTGAGAATACAAAGATGAAAGAATAAGGAAGAATCATGTGAAAAAAAAGTCCCCGCTCTTAATGCTCTTATGGAAGTTACTAGTAGACAAAAAGATCAGCCCACTCATGAACAATCCGGTACACAAACAGATAAGTAATTTCAAAATGTGAAGCATCA
Organism: Capra hircus; assembly: GCF_001704415.2. Classification (NCBI taxonomy): domain Eukaryota; kingdom Metazoa; phylum Chordata; class Mammalia; order Artiodactyla; family Bovidae; genus Capra; species Capra hircus. The sequence goes on along the minus strand of NW_017189550.1, from coordinate 48,550 downwards.
TGAGAAAAATGAAACAGGTAGTGTGACAGAGATGAAGGGGTGGTCCTACCCAACTCCTGGGATCTTGTTAGAAATGCTAACCTCGGTGCCTCCCCCCACTACCCCCAGTTTGTCCTCCACCACCCCCACCCCCACCCCCGACCGCTGACTGAGTCCAAGTCTGCCTTGTAACAGGCTCCCAGATCGGCTTGCACAGGACCGATTGAGATCCTGAATATAGCCTCAGCTATGGACACCAGGAAGACCTCTCTCTAAGTCTCCAAGATTTGATAACAAAATCAATATAAGTAGTAAGGGGGAGGGGTATTTTAGCTGAGACCTGAATGATGAGAAGGACCCAGCATATAAAGATCAGGACAAAGAGCAGTCCAGACAGCGGTAACAGTAAAGGAGAGCGTCCTGTGATTGGAGTGAACAGCAGAAGGCCAGTGGGGCCTGCATAGGGTGAGCCAGGGCGGAACTAGGAGAGGATGCAGGGGCTGGAGCGCTCTGGGCAGGGAGACGGGGTGGGGGCGGGGGGTGTATTTTCTTCTAAGTGAGATGTGAGCTGGAGGAGGGTTTTACAAAGAAGAGTTACTCACCTGACAACAGGGAGAGTTTGCTTTCTCAACTACACTCTTCACCATTCTCCAGTAAGGTCCAGGGACCTTCCCTTGGCAGTGCTGCCCATGACCTTCCCAGGCTTTGCTGAGGCCTGAATACACGAGGGCAAGTTGCTAAGACAGAGCTGGTGAGCATCCTTGTAGCTCAGGGCTGCACAGGTCTGCCCGGATTCACCGGGGCTCGCCACATCTGTGCTCAGAGGGACCATGCCCACATCATGTCTGTCTCAGGGGCTGGGGCTGCCTCGCACTCTCTGAGATCAATGCCCCTTTTCATCAAAGGAATTTGTTGCCAATGATGTTACATGTGGCCAGAAATTATCGTTCTGTTGAACATTTTCAGCACCGTTAGAACAACTTCAGAGGATGGGCTATTGCTAAGCAGTAAATCTCAATCTTTTTGTTTATGAATGATAGTTCAGAGTCTCTTCTCAAATGTCTACAAAGAAAATTAATTTTCACTCTATACATCTGAAGAATGCTCTAAGATTGTGGGTAACTAGCTTTCAATGTGGATCAGTCTCAACTTAGTATCTGACCCTAGTTCCATGCTTCTAGCTGTTCACTGGACATCACTCTGAATAAGTTTCTCTTATTTCTTTCTCCTACAGATGTGATACTTTTTAAAAAAACTTGCATTGTAGCAATGAGAGGTTCCCAAATGAAAACCTTAGGATTGTCTTTAACTTTTGTTTCCACTCTCTTACTACTTATATTGATTTTGTTATCAAATCTTGGTCCTTCCCCCCTCCCTTCTTTGACTCCTTTCCTTCAGTTCCTACTGCTAGAATCCTATAGGCTTCGTTTTTCCAACAAAGTCCAGGCTCTCCATACCTATGGAAGAGATCTAGTCCCTGGACGACAGTTCTAGGAATGAACAGGACACTATGATGTAGTCTTCTTAGAGCCATTATTGTCACTTAGACTTCAGGTGAAATGATTTGTCCTGTGCCTCTCCAGAAGGAAATAGCAGGACAAAATCCTTAACTACAGCTCTAAACTCAAAATAGCATCTTTATAGCATAGGAAATAAGTGCTGCTGCTGAAACCCATATTTTATTTAAAACACCAGTCCTGTCTCAGCCAACTTCAAACTCTTAAAAAAAAACCTTTAAACTCCCGAAGGTCTGGAACCATAACCTTCCTGCCAGTGTGTTTCCCTCCAGATATATATTCTTTCTTGCCACTTAAGCCCCAAAGTCTCCTCTAGGCTTCTTTCATCTGCTTAAATGATTGATTTTGAATATCAGCATTTATAGTACCCAGACATTGACATTTACAAAGTCTTTGGCTATATTTTTTTGTGTCATATACAACTCACTGAACATGTGTAATTTTTGTTTTTGTTTTTTTTTTCTGGTTTCAAGTATTTTTAAAAATCTTTATTGAAATATAGTTGATTTACAATATTGTGTTTTAGGTATATAGCAAAGTGATTGAGTTATATTTATTTTATATGTATATTTTTGTCAGATTCTATTCTCTTATGTTATTACAAAACACTAAGGATAGTTCCCTGTGCTCTACAGTAGGGCTTGATTTATCTATTTGGTATATAGTAATTTGTGTCTGCTAACCCCAAGCTTCTTTTTTTAAAAAAAGTAAAAGCATTTATTTTTATTTATTTATTTGGTTGTGCAGGGTCTTAGTTGTGGCATGTGGGATCTAGTTCCCCAACCAGGGATCAAACCCAGGGCCCCAGCATTGAGAGCTCAGAGTCTCAGCCACTGACCACCAGGGGAGTCCCTAACCCCAAACTTCTAACTCGTTCCCTCCCTTCCCCTTTGGTAACCGTAAGTTTGTTTTCTATGTCTATGGGTCTACCTCTGTTTCGTAAATAAGTTCACTGGTGTCATTTTTCTAGATTCCACATATATACAATATCACATGATATTTGTCTTTCTCTGTCTGACTTACTTTTTTTAGTATGGTAATCGCTACATGTGGGTCATTTGTGACTTTGCTTTTCCCTATATACTAAGGACAGAGTGTTTACTAAACATCTATTCTGGGTGTACAATGGGGAAAGCATCTTGACAGGAAATGGAACATTGCCTATGATGTCTGATGAGGCCCTCACTCCCGAAATGTTTAACACCCAGTTAAATGTTTGAAATTGTCAGCTTGAATCACCTACTGTTCTGTCTCTGGTTACCTTTCACAGACAAATGTTCAAATGGTTTTAGAGTTTCCCATATCTTCATTCTCCAGAACTCAGACGAATGACATGGTTACTCACTTAAGTTTCAGTTTCCAAATATTTTTGTGCTCTGATTCTATTTGGGGAGAAAAAGGTGTATATTTGGAATGGATTCATTAATTTTGGGGAAATAACCTTCCCTTCCAATCTGGAATGAAGGTTGCCAGGAGAAATATCAATAACCTCAGATATGCAGATGACAGCACCGTTATGGCAAAAAGTGAAGAGGAACTAAAGAGCCTCTTGATGAAAGTGAAAGAGGAAAGTGAAAAAGTTGGCTTAAATCTCAACATTCAGAAACTAAGATCATGGCATCCAGTCCCATCCCTTCATGGCAAATAAATGGGGAAACAATGGAAACAGTAAGAGACTTTATTTGGGGGGCTCCAAAATCACTGCAGATGGTGACGGCAGCCATGAAATTAAAAGACGCTTACTCCTTGGAAGAAAAGCTATGACCAACCTAGAGAACACAATAAAAAGCAGAGACATTATTTTCCCAACAAAGGTCCATCTAGTCAAAGCTATGGTTTTTCCAGCAGTCATGTATGGATGTGAGAGTTGGACTATAAAGACAGCTGAGCGCCAAAGAATTGATGCTTTTGAACTGTGGTGTTGGAGAAGACTCTTGAGGGTCCCTTGGACTGCAAGGAGATCCAACCAGTCCATCCTAAAGGAAATCAGTCCTGAATATTCATTGGAAGGACTGATGCTGAAGCTGAAACGCCAATCCTTTGGCCACCTGATTCGAATAGCTGACTCATTTGAAAAGACCCTGATGCTGGGAAAGATTGAAGGCGGGAGGAGAAGGGGACAATAGAGGATGAGATGGTTGGATGGGATCATTGACTCAATGGACATGAGTTTGAGTGAATTCCAGAAGTTGGTGATGGACAGAGAGGCCTGGCGTGCTGCACTCCATGGTGTCACAAAGAGTCAGACATGACTGAGCAACTGAACTGAACTGAACTGCACTGATTTACATTCCCATCAACAGTACACAAGGGTTCCCTTTCCTGCACATCTTTGCTAACACTTGTTATTTGTTGTCTTTTTAATAATAGCTATTCTGACAGGTGTGAGGTGGTACCTCATTGTGGTTTTGATTTGCACATCCCTGATGATTAGTGATGTTGAGCTTCTTTTCATGTATTTGTTGGCCATCTATATGTCTTCCTTTGAAAAATGTTTATTCAGATTCTCTTCTCATTTTTTAAATTGGGTTGTTTGCTTTTTTTGGATATTGAATTATATAAATTTTTTATAGTTTGGACATTAATCCTTTATCAGGTATACTGTTTGCAAATATTTTCTTCCATTCAGTAGGTTACCTTTTTGTTTTGTGTATTGTTTAGTTTTGTGTGCAAAAGCTTTTTAGTTTGATGTAGTCCCATTTATTTATTTTTGCTTTTCTTTCCCTTGCCTGAAGAGACATATTGAAAGAAATATTAGAAGTCATGTCAAAGAGCTTACTGCCTATGTTCTTTTCTAGAAGTTTTCTGGTTTCAGGTCTTACATTTAAGTCTTTAAACCACTTTGAATTTCTTTTTGTGCATGGTGTGAGAGAGTAGTCCAGTTTGATTCTTTTGGCACATAGCTGTCCAGTTTTCCAAACACCATTTATTGAAGAGACTGTCTTTTCTCCATTGTATATTTGTGCCTCCTTTGTCATAGATCCATTGCCTGTATATGTCTGGGTTCTCTGTTCTGTTCCCTTGATCTATGTGTATGTTTTTATACCAGGACCATACCGTTTTGATGATTAGCTCTGAGGTATAGTTTGAAAACAGGGAGTGTGATATCTCCAGTTGTTTCGGCTATTTGAGATCTTTTCTGTTTCCATATCAACTTTAGAATTGTTCATTCTCGTTCTGTGAAGAATGCCATTGATAATTTGATAAGGATTTTGCATTGAATCTGTATATTGCCTTGGTCAGTATGAACTTTAAGACAAAAATAACATTTACTAGCTCCTTTAATTGATTAATTGAGAGGGAATCTTTCAGATGAGGCTTTATTCTAGGCTCTAACGACGTCTGTGACCCAGTTTTTGTTTTCATTTTTCCCCCCTCCATTAAAATTTTTTTTAAAAAAATTGGAGGCTAATTGCTTTACAATGTTGTGTTGGATTCTGCCATACAACAGCATGAATCAGCTGTTAGTATACATATATCCTCTCCCTCTTGAATCTTCCTCTCAGCCCCCAGTATGGACTTTTTAACAATATTCATTCCTCCAATCCTTAAATGGGTTTCTCTCATAGCTCAGTTTGTAAAGAATCTGCCTGCAATGCAGGAGACCCTGGTTCGATTCCTGGGTCTGGAAGACCCACTGGAGAAGGGATAGGCCACCCACTCCAGTATTCTTGGGCTTTCCTTGTGGCTCAGCTGGTAAAGAATCCACCTGCAATGTGGGAAACCTGGGTTCAATCCCTGGGTTGGGAAGATCCCCTGGAGAAGGGAAAGGCTACCCACTCCAGTATTCTGGCCTGGAGAATTCCATGGACTGTATAGTCCATGGCATTGCAGAGTCAGACACAACTGACCAACTTTCACTTTCCCTCTGTTTTTCTCATCCTTAATTTCTTTCATCAGTGTCTGATAGTTTTAGATTTAGTCCTAGGCTTTATTCTTTTTGATGTGATATGATAATTAATTTTATTTTATTTTGATATACTAATTTTAAAATTAAATTTTATTATCTCTACTTGAACAAATTTGAATGGGAGAGACATTTCGTATTATTCAAACTTAAGAAATATATTCGAGTTAAGTGGAAATAAATTGTGACCAAGAAAACTGGTTAGGGAATCTAAGTTGATAAAAGTAACATAGACTAGAACAACAGCAACTGGGAATGTTTTAGTTAATAAATCTATGCCTCACAAATAAAATAAAATGTAAATATATGTATGTTTGTATTATATCTCAAATATTTCAACTAATATGTCAGATGGCTCTTAGTATAAAGGTTAAGATAAATTAAAAGATAGTTTTTAAAAAGGTGAGATGATAAAGATATAAACAAATGTTAAAGATTTTATTTAATTACTGTGCGAACTAGTAAGATATTACACCTAGTTCAAAGGAGAAACCAAAGAACAGACACATATAAATCAGAAATGTTGGAATGAGCTTGCAAATGGAACCAAAACTGTCCTCTTCAACCATGAGGGAGGGAAGTCGCTTGAATCTCCAGAAGACAGGATGTACATGTCTGTAGATATGAATGATTTTGCATTGTTATATTAGTAACTTATAGCTTGCAACAAAATAGCTCAAAGACAATGAAAGGCTAGACTCAGAAAACTAGGAAGGGTGTGATCTAAACAGTACTTTTCATTGAAGCATAAATGTTTCTCTACACCACCATGAGATAATACATTTTTTTTCATTTACTATTTTTTAAATTGAAGTATAATTCATTTACAATGTTGTGTCAGTCTCTATTGTACAGCATAGTGATTCAGTTATATATATATAGTCAGTTTTGTATATATTTACATATATTCTTTTTCTCATTCTTTTCCATTATTGTTTATTACAGGATACTGAATATAGCTTCCTGTGCTATAGAGTAGGACCTTGTTGTTTACTGTTTTATATATAGTAACTTGTATGTGCAAATCCTGAGCTCCTTTATACCTGTTCCCCTCCCTTCCCCCTTTGACAACTAGAAGTTTATTTTCTATGTCTATAAGTCTCATTCTGTTTTGTAAATAAGTTCATTTATGTCATATTTTAAATTCCACATGAAGTGGTATAATATGATATTTGTATCTCTCTGTCTGACTTACTTCCCTTAGTATGATAACCTCTAGGTCCAGATGGCATTGTTTGTTCTTTTTTATGGCTGAGTAATAGTCCATTGTATTATGTACTGCACCATCTTTATTCATTCACCTGACTTTGGACATTTAGGTTGCTTTCATGTCTTGACTAGTGTAAATATTGCTACTATGAACCTTAATGTGTATGGATAGTACACACTGAGTTTTCTTTTTTTAGAAATAACATTAAAAAAATAACATTTTTTATTTGTGCATTTTTTGGCTGCAGTGGGTCTTTTTGTTGCTTTGCATGGGCTTTCTCTAGCTGCAGCGAGTGGTAGCTACCCATTGTTGTGGTATGCTACTTCTCATTATGGTGGGTTCTCTTGTTGCATAGCACAGGCTCTTGGCACATGAACTCAGTAGTTGCGACATGCCTCCCCTAGAGCATGTGAGCTTCAGTAGTTGCAGCTCACAGGCTTGGTAGTTGGGGCTTGTGGGTTCTAGAGAGCGGGCTCAGTGGTTGTGGCATACAGGGTACGTTGTTCCTCAGCATGTGAAATCTTCCCAGACAGGGGATCAAACCCATGTCCCCTGCATTGGCAGGTGAATTCTTTTCCACTGTGCCACAGGGGATGTCCTAGACTGAGTTTTTTATTGGTGTGATTGTGTTTGGGATCTAACATAGCTGAAGAATAAAGCTTTAGAAGATTTATTATAGAAAATAGGAGGCTAAAGAAGACAACTTTTAAAGAATCGTTTTATGTTAGAAAGCATTAGCAGAATTCTTACATTTAATATTGACTCTGTATTTGTCATTATGCAGAAAGTTAGGTCTACCAAATACATACCTCTTTGGTGTCCAGTTCAGTCCCTCAGTCATGTCCGACTCTTTGTGACCCCATGGACTGCAGCACACCAGGCCTCTCTGTCCATCACCAACTCCCGTAGTTTACTCAAACTCATGTCCATCTAGTCAGTGATGCCATGCAACCATCTCATCCTCTGTCATCCCCTTCTCCTCCCACCTTCAATCTTTCTCAGCATCAGGGTCTTTTCCAGTGACTCAGTTCTTTGCATCAGGTGGCAAAAGTAAGCTTCAGCGTCAGTCCTTCCAATGAATATTCAGGACTGACCTCCTTTAGGATGGACTGATTGGATCTCCTTGCAGTCCAAGGGACTCTCAAGAGTCTTCTCCAACACCACAGTTCAAAAACATCAATTCTTTGGCACTCAGCTTTCGTTATAGTCCAACTCTCACATCCATACATGACTACTGGAAAAACCATAGCTTTGACTAGATGGACTTTTGTTGGCAAAGTAATGTCTCTGTTTTTTATTATGCTGTCTAGGTTGGGCATAGATTTTCTTCCAAGGAGTAAATGTCTTTTAATTTCATGGCTGCAATCACCATCTGCAGTGATTTTGGAGCCCAATAATAAAGTCTGTCACTGTTTCCACTGTTTCTCCATCTATTTGCCATGAAATGATGGGACCAGATGCCATGATCTTAGTTTTCTGAATGTTGCATTGTAAGCCAACTTTTTCATTCTCCTCTTTCACTTTCATCAAGAGGCTCTTTAATTCTTTGCTTTCTGCCATAAGTGTGGTGTCATCTGCATATCTGAGGTTATTGCTATTTCTCCTGGCAGTCTTGATTCCAGCTTGTTCTTCATCCAGTCCAGCATTTCTCATGATGTACTCTCCATATAAGTTAAATAAGCAGGGTGACAATATACAGTCTCTTTGGTATACTAATCAACAATATAACTGGAAGGTGAACTTCTGTTTAAGCCCCAAACTCCAAAACCAATGTTAGCTTTATAGTGTGGTATAATGGAAAGAACTTTGGGCTGGGAATCAGAAGTCCTGGCTGCCTTTCTCTAGTTGCGGTCCTTGGATCCATCTCATAAAAAACCTTTCCAACCCCAATGTCATCTTACACTTAGTGGGTGCTTGCCACGTGCCAGGCACCATTCCAAGGGCTGTGTGTGAGTGCTAAGTTGCTTTAGTTGTGTCTGACTCTTTGTGACCCTATAGACTGTTGCCCGCCAGGCTCCTCTGTCCCTGGGATTCTCCAGGCAAGAATATTGAAGTGGGTTGCCATTCCTTCCTCCACGGGATCTTCCCACCCAGGGTTCGAACTCGTGTCTCCTGCAACTTCTGCATTGAAGGCAGATTCCTTACCACTGAGCCACTGGGGAAGCCCATTCTAAGGGCTGAGTTTATATCAACTCATGTAACTTCTCAATGACTCTGCAAAGTAGCTTCTTCCTGTTTCACAGTTAAGAAAATTAAGAAAAAAACCAATGCATCCCTTGTGATACAGTTAGTAAGAAGTGGGGCTTTAACCTCAGTTCCATATTTGTGGAAGTGATCCAGATCATGCACAAGGTGCCATCTAGCTCTGAAATTTTATGTCATAAAGTCAAAATAAAGATGGAGGATAATCAGGTAAAATGGAGTCTACTTCTGTAGAAGTTTATTTTCCAAAATTTGTCTTAGAATTCATTATTTCTCATGTCCATGCCTTTATGAATAAGAGTGGAAACCAGAACTTCCAGCTGGCCTTGCATCAGTTTGAGTAGGACAGAAAGGGAAAAGCACAAGAAGAGATTCAACCATGGATAGCAAACTTGGGGAACTTCCCAGGTGACTCAGTAGGTAAAGAACCTGCCTGCAATGCAGGAGACACAGGAGATACGAGTTCAGTTCCTGGGTTGGGAAGATCCCCTGGAGGAGGGCATGGCAACCCACTCCTGTGTTCTTGTCTGGAGAATCCCATGGACAGAGAAGCCTGGCGGGCCACAGTCCATAGGTCACACAACTGAAGCAAGTAAGCACAGCACAGTACAGCAGGCTTGTCACCTCCTTCAGTGACAGTGTCTCACATGTATTTGCACTTACACTCAAATCAGAGCACAAGCTTTCTAAATGTCAAACATCTAAGAGTGTTCTCATTGACCATCAAAACTGGTGAAGAAATACCATGATCAAACGATTCACTTTCCCCAAGAATTAGTAGCAGCTTGAGACAGATCACTTGATTTGTAAGTCTTGAAAGTCCAGCTGTATTTGATCTCAGAATTACATGCTTGTGATGCTCTCATACAAGAAAACAGACCATGTCACATTCAGGGTAAGGACATTGGAGCTGGACTGTATTTCAGCAGTATTGTTGACATCCAGGTGACACTTATTTGCAGGTTTGGTCACGTCTGTGGTTCAATTCATTAAGAACAGAGAAAAGAAGATTCTTAAGTTAGCTCCCCAAAGTGGAAGCAAAGCTCATAATATAACACAGCTGGGCTCCAAAATCACTGCAGATGGTGACTGCAGCCATGAAATTAAAAGACGCTTACTCCTTGGAAGGAAAGTTATGGCCAACCTAGACAGCATATTAAAAAGCAGAGACATTACTTTCCCAACAAAGGTCCGTCTAGTCAAAGCTATGGTTTTTCCAGTGGTCATGTATGGATGTGAGAGTTGGACTATAAAGAAAGCTGAGCGCCGAAGAATTGATGCTTTTGAACTGTGGTGTTGGAGAAGACTCTTGAGAGTCCCTTGGGCTGCAAGGAGATCCAACCAGTCCATCCTAAAGGAGATCAGTCCTGGGTGTTCATTGGAGCATCTGATGTTGAAGTTGAAACTCCAATAGTTTGGGCACCTGATGCGAAGAGCTGACTCATTGGAAAAGACCCTGATGCTGGGAAAGATTGAGGGCAGGAGGAGAAGGGGATGACAGAGGATGAGATGGTTGGATGGCGTCACCAACTCAATGGACGTGAGTTTGGGTGGGCTCTGGGGGTTGGTGTTGGACAGGGAGGCCTGGTGTGCTGCAGTTCATGGGGTCGCAAAGAGTTGGACACGACTGTGCAACTGAACTGAACTGAATTCTAAAGGCATTTGACTTTATTTGAGAAGTAGGAAGTCTTGTGCTGCTTTATTGCTGAAGTTTGCACTTTTATTATTTCTCTGCATTTCCTGATGTTGAATTATCCATGACCGGTTGGGACTTAGTAATATTAAGCTTTCAACAGCTATTTTGCATGAGGTCCAAAGTCACATTTGAAAAATACACATGCTGTGATTAATATCCCTCTCCGTGTCTCCAAATGAGACCAAATGAATGTTTTGTTATTTTAAAAAATCTTAATTAAAATGTTACTTTGAAAGGTTGTTTTTTTTCCCCACACCATGCAGCATGTGCTGGTCTTAGTTCCTTGCCTGGGGATCAAATTCAGCACTCCAGCATTGGAAGGGCAGAATCTTAACCACTGGACCACCAGGGAAGTCCTGAAAGATAGGCTTTAAAAAGCAGTTGCAGTTTAAATAAATGACATGTAAAGCCAAACACAAGTAAATGACTTGACTAAAATCTCCAATTTTGTTTTCCTGTGATTTATAAAGCCAAATCAAGAGAGGGCCTAGGTAGTAACAAGATGTCCAGATTATTTAAAAATTTTTTCTACACCTAAAAGCACGTTATATTACTTGTGCATTTATGTACATGGTTTTAAATTTTTATAGTTTTTTAATGAAGTTTATTTGATTTATAGTGTTGTATTAGCTTCTGGTATAGAGCAAAGTGATTCAGTATTTTGGTTGATTATATTTCACTATAGGTTGTTACAGGGTAATGGGTATAATTCCCCATGCTTCACAGTATATATGCTTGGTGCTTATGTATGTATGTATTTTGCATCTGTTAATCCCATATACCAAAGTTGTCGCTCCTCCCCTTCTCTCTCCTCTTTGGTAACCACAAGTTTGTTTTCTATATTCTGTGAGTCTGTGTCTGTTTTGCATATACATTCATGTTATCCTTCAGAGTCCACATATAGATACTATCGTATGGTATTTGTGTTTTCTTTGTCCAACTTATTTCACTAAGCATAGTATTCTCTAGGTCCAGCCACATTGCAAATGGCAATATTTCGTTCTTTTTTATGGCTGAGTAGTATTCCATTGTGTGTATATACACACACAAACATAATATATATATATATCTCCTGCATGTGTGCTAAGTTTCTTCAGTGATGTCCAGCTCTATGCAGCCCTATGGACTGTAGCCCTCCAGGCTCCTCTGTCCATGGGGTTCTCCAGGCAAGAATACTGGAGTGAGTTGCCATGCCCTCCTCCTAGGGGATCTTCCTGACCCAAGGACTGCACTTGGGTCTCTTAAATCTCTTACATTGGTGGAATTTTTACCACTGGGGTCACCTGGGAAGCATATATATATATATATATATATACACACACACACACACACACACACACACACACACAGGACAACTTCTAAACCTCATTGTCTGTTGATGGACACTTGGGTTGCTTCCATGTTTTGGCTATTTTAAATAATGCTCTTATGTATATTGGGGGGCATGTATGTTTTCACTTTAGTGTTTTTATCTTTTCTGGATATATACCCAGGAGTTGTATTGCTGAATCATATGGTGCTCTATTTTTGGTTTTTTAAGAACTTTCATACTGCTTTCCAGACAGTGACTGGAATAGTGGCTATGCCAAATTTTCATTCCTACCAATAGTGCAGTATAGGAGGGTTCCCTTTTTCCACATCTTCTCCAAGATTTTTTATTTGTGGACTTTTTGATGATAGCCATTCTGATGGGTGTGAGCTGATACTTTATTATGGCTTTGATTTGCGTTTCTCTAAATGAACAATATTGAGAATCTTTTCACATCCCTGTTGGCCATCTGTATGCCTTCTTTGCTGAAATGTCTAGGTCTTCTTCCCATATTTGACTGAGTTGTTTGGGTTTTTTGATATTGAGTTATATGAACTGTTTGTATATTTCATATATTAATATGCCAGCAAGTTTGGAAAACTCAGCAGTGGCCACAGGACTGGAAAAGGTCAGTTTTCATTCCAATCCCAAAGAAAGGCAATGCCAAAGAATGCTCAAACTACCGCACAATTGCACTCATCTCACATGTTAGTAAAATAATGCTCAAAATTCTCCAAGCCAGACTTCAGCAATACGTGAACAGTGAACTCCCTGATGTTCAAGCTGGTTTTAGAAAAGGCAGAGGAATTAGAGATCAAATTGCCAACATCTGCTGGATCATGGAAAAAGCAAGAGAGTTCCAGAAAAACATCTATTTCTGCTTTATTGACTATGCCAAGGCCTTTGACTGTGTGGATCACAATAAGCTGTGGAAAATTCTGAAAGAGATGGGAATACCAGACCACCTGACCTGCCTCTTGAGAAATCTGTATGCAGGTCAGGAAGCAACTGTTAGAACTGAACATGGAACAACAGACTGGTTCCAAATAGGAAAAGGAGTGCATCAAGGCTGTATATTGTCACCCTGCTTATTTAACTTCTATGCAGAGTACATCATGAGAAACACTGGACTGGAAGAAACACAAGCTGGAATCAAGATTGCCGGGAGAAATATCAATAACCTCCGATATGCAGATGACACCACCCTTATGGCAGAAAGTGAAGAGGAGCTAAAAAGCCTCCTGATGAAAGTGAAAGAGGAGAGTGAAAAAGTTGGCTTAAAGCTCAACATTCAGAAAACAAAGATCATGGCATCTGGTCCCATCACTTCATGGGAAATAGATGGGGAAACAGTGGAAACAGTGTCACAATTTATTTTTCTGGGCTCCAAAATCACTGCAGATGGTGACTGTGGCCATGAAATTAAAAGACGCTTACTCCTTGGAAGAAAAGTTATGACCAACCTATATAGTATATTAAAAAGCAGAGACATTACTTTGCCAACTAAGGTCCATCTAGTCAAGGCTATGGTTTTTCCTATGGTCATGTATGGATATGAGAGTTGGACTGTGAAAAAGGCTGAGCGCCGAAGAATTGATGCATTTGAACTGTGGTGTTGGAGAACACTCTTGAGAGTCCCCTGGACTGCAAGGAGATCCAACCAGTCCATTCTGAAGGAGATCAGCCCTGGGACTTCTTTGGAAGGAATGATGCTAAAGCTGAAGCTCCAGTACTTTGGACACCTCATGCAAAGAGTTGACTCATTGGAAAAGACTCTGATGCTGGGAGAGATTGGGGGCAGGAGGAGAAGGGGACGACCCAGGATGAGATGGCTGGATGGCATCACGGACTCGATGGACGTGAATCTGAGTTAACTCCGGGAGATGGTGATGGACAAGGAGGCCTGGCGTGCTGTAATTCATGGGGTCGCAAAGAGTCGGACACGACTGAGCGACTGAACTGAACTGAACTGAACCCCTTGTCAGTCTCATCATTTGCGAATATTTTCTCCCAATCTGTAGGTTGTCTTTTCATTTCATTGATGGTTACTTTTGCTGTGTAAAAGTTTAATGAGGCCCCATTTATTTTTATTTCTTTTGCCTTAGTAGACTTACACAAGATAATATTGCTACAATTCGTGTCAGAGAGTGTTTCACCGATGTTCTGTTCTCAGAGTTTTATGGTTTCAGGTCAGTTAGGTCTTTAGATCATTTTGTGTTTATTTTTGTATATGATGTGAGAAAATGTTCTAATTTCATTATTTTATGTAGATGTCCAGTTCTCCTGGCACCACTTGTTGAATAGATGGTCTTTTCTCCATCGTATATTCTTGCCTCTTTTGTTGTAGATTGACTGTAGGTGTGTCAGTTTATTTCTAGGCTCTCCATTCTGTTCCACTAATATATGTGTCTCTTTTAGTGGCAGTACCATGCTGTTTTGATTACTGTAGCTTTGTAGTATTGTCTGAAGTCTGGGAGGGTCATATCTTCAGCATAGTCCTTTTTTATCAAGATTGCTTTGGCAATTTGGGATCTTTTTTGGTTCCATATAAATTTTAGGATTATTTGTTTTAGTCATGGATATTTTGATAGGAATTGCATTAAATCTATAGATTGCTTTGGGTAGTATGGCCATTTTAATAATTTTAATTCCTCCATTCGAAGAGCATGGGCTAACCTTCTATTTCTTGAAATCACCAGTTTTCTTCATCAATGCTTTTAAGTCTTAAGAATGTAGGTCTTGTACCTCCTTGGTTAAATTTATTCCTAGAGATTTGTCTGACTACTGTGGCTAGGACTTCTAATACTATGTTGAATAGAAGTGGTGAGAGTGGGCATCCTTGTCTTATTTCTGAATTTAGTGAGAAGGCTTACAGCTTTTTACTATTGAATATTACATTGGCTGTGAGTTTGTAGTAAATGACTTTTATTATGTTAAAAAATGGTCCCACTCTACCCATTTGGAGAGTTTTTAATCATGAATGAATATTGAGTTTTGTCAAATGCTTTTCCTACTCCTGTTGAGATGATCTTGTGGTTTTTGTCTTTTGTTGATGTTGTATATCACACTGATTGATTTGCCTATGTTGAGCTATCCTTGTGACCTTGGAATAAATCCAGCTTGATCATGGTGTTTGATCTTTTTAAGGTATTGTTGGTTTTGGTTTGCTTTTATCTAATTGTTAATTTCCTGCTTTCCCTCATTATAAAGAAGCTGCAAGAGCAGGAATTTTCTCTTATTTCCTGCTTTGTCCCATGGATCTGTGCCATGTAAACCTTTATTGACTGAAAGCAAACAACATAGACTTTTCAACAGTAAACTCTAGGCACAGTCACATATTTCCATCAGATCTATATTGTATTGTTAATTCTTGAGCATATGCAGTCATCTGAAATGTTTTAGTAATTAAGTCATCTTAATGGAGCCTAGTAGCAAACATGGGATAGCTTATTTTTACAATCTGAGGAGTAGTTAGCATCAAAAAAATTACATATTCTTTTTCTGTTTATCAAAGAAATATATAATAGTTGTCATATTGTGTTTATACCATATGCTTCTCATTACATAAATTCATGTCCCTGGCATACAAGAAGTACCATGCGTTTGATAAAAGAAGGAAATACTAGAATTCACATATGTCATAAATCTGTCATTTAGGGAATTTATAGTGTACTTTGTTGCACTGAAAACAAAATTTGAAAGATGTATTTTCTTCATTTTCACACCATACTAATTTTAAACCATAGAGAAAATACCACATTCTTACAAGTTCACTAAATGAAAGGTGTGTGACCAAACAATGAGTTTAGGATTAGACTCATGGGTTTTATCCCCTTGGTTATAATCAGACTAGAATAAATGAATGGGTCATACCAAAATGACCACTTCTCCATCTAAAGAAGGGCAAAACACCCCACTCTTCTCAAATTGGCCTTGGGGAACCTCAGAGCTCACACATACAATAGAATTTATGCTAGATGGAATTAAAAGGAGATTCTGCTTCCAAAACTGCCATAAGACGTAATTCAAAGTTAGAGTGGAAATTGTTTCTACCAGAATATATAAATGTCTTGTTTGGGGTTTCCCTGGAGGCAAGAAGGTGAATGCCAGCAGGTATTTGGAAGGTGATTCCTGGGAACACTGGCAAGGGAGGGGAAAGTGAGACAAGGAAAAGAAGGAAGCCATGGGAGAGTAAGTTACGAAGCCTGTTTCCTCTTTGGGCCTCTGGACATCATTCCCCCTGAGGATCACTAAGGGAGGATGTACGATATGACTCAGTTTTCCCAAACAAGGGGTGAGGTGGCTGGGGTATTGACTCACCAAGTCCCTATCCGTCAATGGTTTTGGGCTGCTGTCAGTAACTAAGAAACTCTCAAAGAGTTGCAGGTGTTCACAGTAAGAAACCTTTGGCAATTAATGGATTCAGAAGTCTCGGTGCCCTTAAACACACATATTTGATCACATATCATGTTCAGTTCAGTTCAGTCACTCAGTCGTGTCTGACTCTTTGTGACCCTATGGACTGCAGCACACCAGGCCTTCCTGTCCATCACCAGCTCCTGGTGTTTACTCAAACGTATGATACCATCCAACCATCTCATCTGCATCCCCTTCTCCCACCTTCAATCTTTCCCAGCATCAGGGTCTTTTCCAATGAGTCATTTCTTTGCATCAGGTGGCCAAAGTATTGGAATTTCAGCTTCAGCGTCAGTCCTTCCAATGAATATTCAGGACTGATCTCCTTTAGGATGGACTGGTTGGATCTCCTTGAAGTCCAAGGGACTCTCAAGAGTCTTCTCTAACACCACAGTTCAAAAGCATCAATTCTTTGGTGCTCAGCTTTCTTTATAGTCCAACTCTCACATCCATACATGACTACGGGAAAAACTGTAGCATTGACTTGGCAATGTAATGTCTTTGTTGGCAAAGTGATGTTGCTGCTTTTTAATATGCTGTCTAGGTTGGTCATATCTTTTCTTCCAAGGAGCAAGTGTCTTTTAATTTAATGGCTGGAGTCACCATCTGCAGTGATTTTGGAGCCCCCAAAAATAAAGTCTGTCACTGTTTCTATTGTTTCCCCATTTATTTGCCATGAAGTAATGGGACCAGATGCCATGATTTTGGTTTTCTGAATGTTGAGTTTTAACCCAACTTTTTCACTCTCCTCTTTCACTTTCATCAAGAGGCTCTTTAGTTCTTCTTTGCATTCTGCCATAAGTGTGGTATCATCTGCATATCTGAGGTTATTGATATTTCTCCCAGCAATCTTGATTCCAGCTTGTGCTTCATCCAGCCCAGCATTTCTCATGATGTACTCTGCATATAAGTTAAATAAGCAGGGTGACAATATACAGCCTTGATGTACTCCTTCCCCAATTTGGAACCAGTCTGTTGTTCCATGTCCAGTTCTAACTGTTGCTTCCTGACCTGCATACAGATTTCTCAGGAGGCAGGTCAGGTGGTCTGGTATTCCCATCTCTTTCAGAATTTTCCACAGTTTGTTGTGATGCACACAGTCCAAGCCTTTGGCATAGTCAATAAAGCACAAGCAGATGTTTTTCTGGAACTCTCTTGCTTTTTCGATGATCCAACAGATGTTGGCATGTATCGTGTTGCTGCTGCTGCTGCTGCTGCTGCGTCACTCAGGCATGTCCAACCCTGTGTGACTCCATAGATGGCAGCCCACTAGGCTCCCTCATCCCTGGGATTCTCCAGGCAAGAACACTGGAGTGGGTTGCCATTTCCTTCTCCAATGCATGAAAGTGAAAAGTGAAAGTGAAGTCGCTCAGTCATGTTGGACTCTTAGTGACCCCATAGACTATAGCCCACCAGGCTCCTCCATCCATGGGATTTTCCAGGCAAGAGTACTGGAGTAGGGTGCCATTGCCTTCTCCAATGTATCATGTTAGTCCCTGTTTAAAGTCCCTCAATGGCTCCCAGAGCCCATAGGATGAAGACCAAACCCTTCAGCCAGGCTCATGATGCTCGTCAGCATGCTAGGCCAGTGGTTCTCACCAGGACAGTACCACTTTCATGAGGGTATTTTGAAAATTCACAGTGGCTTTAAAGGTAAGCATGATGACTGGGGGCACTAATGTCAGTTAATGCTAGGCATCCTGAACTTTATATCACCAACCCCAGGCATTGTGCCTGGCCCCAAATGGATACTCAACAAATTAATGTGTACATGTAACAGCTTTCACAGGATGTGGAATAAACTCTAGAAGCAAAGCTGGATGGATCTTAACCACAACGGAAGAAAAAAAAATCCACTCATTTGTCTATCCATTGATTCTTGAGATCAAGATTCCTTTGCTGAAGTTAACCCAACTTTACCATTTCAAATACGGTCTTTGGGGACATAGATGATTTTTTCCCACCCTCCTCCCAAACAAAGTGCTTGAATCAGGCAACTTTGGAGAAAGACAGTGAAGGGTCCAGAACCCTTTTGTTGTTGTTTAGTCGCTCAGTCATGTCCGACTCTTTTCTGACCCCTTGGACCATAGCCTGCCAGGTTCCTCTGTCCATGAAATTTTCGAAGCAAGAATACTGGAGTGCGTTGCCATTTCCTTCTTCAGGGGATCTTCCTGACCCAGGGATCAAACCTGCATCTCCTGCATTGTAGGCAGATTCTTTACTGTCTAAGCCACCTGGGATGGAGAAGGCAATGGCACCCCACTCCAGTGTTCTTGCCTGGAGAATCCCAGGGACAGAGGAGACTAGTGGGCTGCCGTCTATGGGGTTGCACAGAGGCAGACACGACTGAAGCTCCTTAGCAGCAGCAGCAAGCCACTTGGGAAGCCCTCAGAATCCTTTGCAAGCATGATATAGATGTAGAAAGTGAGACTCAAATAGGCAGACTGGATTGAACTTGGCACTAAATTCTGATTCTTCTCATTTCCAGTTCTGTTTTTTTTTTTTTTTAACCAAATAGTGCCTCACTCAAGAATAGCAGAACTCACAGTGGGTTTGGGGCAAGTTATTTTCTGAATGAATACAGTTGTCAGGGTTTTCTATTTTCTAGAAATCTTGCCATTTAAAAATCATTTTATAAGACGATTCATAAATGCAGGGAGTCAAACAGGGACAAACATTTGCATGTAGAGAACACAAAGAATTCATCTCTTCCCTTTTTTATTTCTGCAGGCTTTCCTTGTGGCTCAGCTGGTAAAGAATCAGCCTGCAATGAGGAAGACCTAGCTTCAATCCTTGGGTTGGGAAGATCCCCTGAAGAAGGGAAAGGCTACCCACTCCAGTATTCTGGCCTGGAGAATTCCATGGAATGTATAGTCTATGGCGTTGCAAAGAGTCAGACAAGACTGAGCGACTTTCACTTTTTTTATGTCCACAGCACCCTAAAGTACTTCTTTAAGACTTAGGCTATTTATTCTAATAGTATATTTACATTTCTGTCACCTAGGGGTAGGGATTATGTCTTCGTCATCTTTATACCTCAACCAAACACTGTCCAGCCCGTGATGGCCAGAAGACATCAAATGTTTGTTAAAAGAATGAATAAATCTATAAACCATGTATGAGAACTTTTTGAAAATAGAGAGGTAAATATGTTTTAAAAATTTTTTGTTTTAACAAATTTTACTATTTTTATCTTTTTTTAAAAAAAGGTCACAAATGTAGTTCTAATCTTAGAGTTCACAGAATATTTCTCAACCCAACTTTCCCAAATCAAGTTGGAGTGACTTTGAGTAAAAGCCTTTACTCTTAAGGCTATCTAAACTGAGTTTCCTGGCTTTAGCTCTCAGAAATCATTCTATACGGTTTACATAGGAAAAAGTAAATAGACAAGCCTGGTAGGTGTATGCCAAGTTATTATTACATTCAATTGTGAACAAGAAAATAGCAAAAGATGTTTACGCTTGGGACAGGAAGGAAGTGCTCAGGATGAACTCAAGCCTTACCTTCCCCCAGTAAAGACAGAAAAGCCCCTGATGATTGAGTGCCTTAAGTTGGAAACATGAATTTGGTAAAAGTCAAGGGAGCTCACATGCAGACAACAAGGGGATTTTTCTATACGGTAACCACATCTAAAGGATCATAGACTCACTGAAAAATCTGAAGAAACTCCTATTGGTTTAGAGGAGTAGAACATACTCCCCTCCCCTCCACATAGAACATGATTCACTGTTGCTGGTGGTGAACTGATCCCTGCCCCCTTCCCCACCACCACCACCTCATGTCATGAAGAATGAAATCTGGTGGCAAAATTAATCTTCAGTGAGATCTAACTTCAAAACCATGTTCCTTCTGTTATGTTGATAAGTGATCTTAACATAACATTTTGTCTGCTCGAAACCTCCCATTGATGTAAAATTGTGTAGTGATGTCTACTTTATATCAATATTGTTAGGAGTAAACAGTTAGTCTCTCTAAATGTTTGAAAGTGAAAGTCACTCAGTTGTGTCCGACTCTGCAAGCCTAAGGACTATGCAGTCCATGGAATTCTCCAGGCCAGAATACTGGAGTGGGTAGACTTTCACTTCTCCAGGGGATCATCCCAACCCAGGGATCGAAGCCAGGTCTCCCACATTACACCGGGTTCTTTATCAACTGAAGTATCAGGGAGGCCTAAAATATTTAGCAAGTCTGAATCACTCCACAAATATCAATTACTTTCTCTTCCCCAAATCTCAAGAGGGAAGTTGGCAAAATTTGAGGAGAAAATGGATCATGATGGGTTTTTTTTCCTCTTTTAATCTTACCTTCATTTTTTCCTGCTTCCTAAGAAGTAAGAGTCCTACTGTTTAAGATCACACATTCTTATATTGCTGGTTGTCCAGCCCATGTCACCAGGGAGTAAAGGGAACCAGGGGCCATCTGTGTACCCATCTCCACCAAGTGTCCTCATTTAGTGGACAATAAATACCAGGGCCTGGCATTTTGTAGCTTCCAGGTAAATGTTTTATGGACTTCCCTGGTGGCTCAGATGGTAAAGCGTCTGCCTACAATGCAGGAGACCCTGGTTCAATCTCTGGGTCAGGCAGATCCCCTGGAGAAGGGAATGGCAACTCACTCCAGTATTCTTGCCTGGAAAATTCCATGGATGGAGGAGTCTGGTAGGCTACAGCCATGGGGTTGCAGAGAGTCAGACGTGACTGAGCAATGTAGCACTCAGGTAAATGTTTGAGTAAGGACAGAGGGTAGGAATCGAAAGGGAAGGATGGAGGCTGTGAGGTGGGAAGGGAGAAAAGGAAAGACAACTGAAGTTGTTTGGAATTTCTTTTTCAACCCTAAATCCCCAAGAACAGAGTCCTTGACAGGCACGGGATGAAGGAAAGCAATGGGTCCCTAAAGACACACTCTCCCCTGCAGAATTTAAGTGTCTGCATTGAGTCTAACACTTACTTCTTCACTGTCTCCTTTCATGGAACAAGCAGAGATGAAAAGGAAGAGACTAGGAAAAGACATCCATTTCTAGACCATGTTGCTGGGGTACAACTGATGGAGAAGGTGAAGAAGCCATGCCATTTTCTTCTTCGGTAGGACTGGTGATGGAGAAAATGTTGTAAAGTTTGAAGGGGAGGGCTGATGTGATGGAAACTCAGGGACATGAACTCATCCTGGGTGCGGCCTCAGGCAAGGTGCTTCACACATGGAGTTTTTCCATCTGTAAGATGTCAGAGCTGGTCCAGATCAATGGATCTCAATCTTGGTTCTCCAATAGAACCGCCCAAGGAGCTTCCAACTGTCCCCATGCCCAAGCCATAGTCCAGACAGTAGACTCACCTTACGTGGGACTCAGGCCTCAGTAGTTTCACTTTCCCAGATGATCCCAATATGCAGCTGAACTTGAGAACTACTGGGCCAGGTGGTCTCTAGACCCTCACTGCCCTAAGTTGTTCTCAACAAACTGCCTGGGTACCACTTGGGTTCCTTTTTGCAATCAAGACTCAGCCCTCATTCCAGAGCCACACAGACAGAACCTGCATTTTCACAAGTGCGTGCTAAGTCGCTTCAGTTGTGTCCGACTCTGCGACCCCTGCCAGGCTCCTCTGTCCATGGGATTCTCCAGGCAAGAATACGGGAGTGGGTTGCCATGGCCTCCTCTAGGGGATCTTCCCGGACCAGGGACTGAACCTATTTCTCTTGCATCGTCTTCATGCAGGCAGGATCTTTGCCACTAGCGCCACCTGGGAACATTTTAACAAGAGACCCCCCCAGGTAATTTGTATTGACATTAAAGTTTGAAAACTCTGGCTTGGACACCCTCCCACCCTGCCTTTTCATGCAACAGTGCTTTACTTCTGGTGTTGATATTTCAGTATAACTTCTGGATCGCAACCCCAGGCAGATCATAAGGGTTGAAAGCTTTATGTGTGTGTTATGTGTATATATTCAGCAAGCACAAAAATACCCCATCACTCCTGTGCCATGCAGGGGGCTAAGTGGAAATACATTGGGAAAAAATAAGTATTCCTGTAAAAAGGGCGGGTGATTTTATGATTCTGATCAAAGATTGCTTTTCCTTTGTAGAATGCAGTAGGGCGGTCTAAAGAGCAGTTCTCTTCAAAGTCAGCCCTGCCGGTGTGGTTATTACGAACACCTGCCTCTAAGTGGCGGTTTGTGTCCTGCATCTTCTCGCCTGGCTGCACATCATTTCCAGCTTTCCTTCTCTGTTCCTCACGTTTCCTGACCGTGCCCTCGTCGATAGCTCTCCCCAGGAAATAATGGGTGCATTAGCGGAGGAGTGTTTGACTTCCTCTGAAAGTTTCCCCTTTCATGTTCCCCTTGTCATGTTCGTCACCTCCTTTAATTAAACAAAAGTCACCTCGGAAAAAAACAAAGCAGAAACCGCATCAAAATGCTGAAACTAAAGCTAGAAAGTGACAGATAAACGTTATGCGAGATGTAATTCTGACCCTTGATAACGCAGGGCTAACCATGTGGGAGGCTCGTTATGTTCTAGTAGGACTTTTTTGAAGAATGGTGATTTTGGAGGAGGGAGTGATTTGGGTCTGAATGTGTGGGGAGAAGTGGCATGGGTAAAAACTTAAGTCTCAGTTCAATTCAATTTCTAGACTTTAGGTCACAGTCACTGTGGGGCCTTGCCCACATGCCTCCAGCCTTAACATTTCAATAGGACTTCACCAGCTTGCATCTACAGGACTAAGGGCTTTCTTTGGCTCAGCTCTCTGCCCTCAGCTTTCTCTGCCCTCAGCTCAGCAAGCAGAAGACCTGCGATCAGTGCCCTGCTAGAAGGCATTGCTCTTTAGGCAATCTCTGAATTCAGATGGTGTCTAAATACCCTAGCTCCCTTGCCTGTTGCGTGAGATCCCATGGCGATGCACAGTCTAGGCTGGCTCTGGGTGATGCTGGCAGCCTGATGCTTCAGTGGCCCTGTGATAACTTGATACATTCCTGCTATTGTTTTCCTCCCTTCCTGATTCACTCCCTCACTCCCCTACTACTGTTTTGTGTGCCTGTAGAGCAATCTGCTGCTGCTGCTGCTAAGTCGCTTCAGTCGTGTCCAACCCTGTGCGACCCATAGACGGCAGCCCACCAGGCTCCACTATCCCTGGGATTCTCAGGGCAAGAACACTGGAGTGGATTGCCATTGCCTTCTCTGGTAGAGCAATCTACTTCTGCTCAAGTCCTTGCCTTAGCATCTGCTTGTGGGAAAACCCACACTTAGACAAATTTAATCTTGCGTTTGCTTTAAGATACCATTCATTCATAGGTAGGTATACCATTCATACCTTTATATTCTTTCCATTCAATTTTGATATTTTTGGTTGCTAGAGCTCATTATGATATGAAGATTTCAAAGGGTTTTAGTAATGGCCTTGAAGAGATCATCTTATTACCTTGTTCAGGAGACTCACTGACATCGGAAGTCACCAAGGAGTCAGAAGATGAAAAAAAGGGGTCAGTATAGTAGTGGCACAGCCCAGGGGGCGATGCCTGCTGGTCTCCAATCCTGGTGCTATACTTGTTAGCTTTGTGAACTGGGGCAAGTCATTTCACCTCTCTGCCTCTCAGTTGGACGCTTCAAACATGAGGGAGCTATTTACCCTAACCTACACAGTTGTGAGTGTTCAGTAAGATGTGTGTAAAGTGTTTAGGATAATGCTTGTCACTATTAGCTATGAACAGTTCAAGGCTTAAATGGTTACTAACCAAGGATACTGAGTCCATTAAGATGTCTTCATCCATAAAACAGAAGATCCAGTGGAGCATGGCTTACACCAGTATGGATGTCCATGGTTTGCAGCAGGCATCTGCCATATCCCCATTTTGCATATTTCACTGCCTAGAATTAAAGCATATACCCATTATGTAACCAGGAGTCAAGCTTATAGTCAAGACAAATCTCCTCTTTATATTCTTCATTTTATTTCTGATAGCAAGTCACAGGTGTATCAGACTGTTTGTTACTGCTGTGTAACAAATTATCCCAATAAGCCTCAGTAGCTTGGCTGGCACTGCTGACCGTGACTGAGTTTATTCATGCATCTGCGGGTTGGCTAGTATACACTAGGCTTGCTACAGGTCTGCAGTTGACCAAGTAGCTCTGTTCCCCCTGATCCTCATTCTCTTTGAGTCAGGAGGCTGGCTGGGGCATGGTCTTCTCACCACCATAATAGAGGCCCAGGTCTTAACATCTAGGCTTGGAACTGGTCCTTATGACATTAGTCAAAGCAAGTCACACAGCCACGTCCAAAGCCAAAGTGTGGGACCAGAGGCTCTGCCCATCGTGAAGCTGCAGGGTGTGGGTGCAGGGAGGGGGTGCAGGAGGGACCAGTCATTCATTCTATTATAACAAGTTGTCAAAACAGAGAACCTGTAAATACCCACGTGGATTCTCTGAGCTCACATAGCACTGGTGTTTCTATCATGGTTTCTGCATTGGTTATTATATTACAATATCCTCTGGCGGCCCCCACGTCAGGAAAGCTGTTGCAAATGAGCAGGAGAGATCACTTGTCAGCTGAAGGGGTCGCCCAGGACCTGGTGACCTTCCAGGTCTAGCCGCCGGTGATTTGCCATCTGGGAAGAAAACATCGCAGAGTATGAAAGCGCAGAAAGTAAGGAAGAAGTGTCTCAGTGAGAGAGGGAAGGACGGCGGGTGGTGCTGGAGGCGGTTCCAGGCCACTTGTGCACAGCCCGCCCCGCCCTCCCTCCCGCACCGGAGAGGAGCTGCAGTGCGCCTCTCCCGGGCGCTCCTAGCCTCTCCCGGGCAGCGAACGCCCCCCTCCCCCCCAGTTGCCCAGCATCCCCTTCCCGCCCGTGAGGACCGAGCCCCGGGAGGAGCCGAGGCCCGGAGCAGCCAAGGGCAGCGGAGGCGGTGGCCCCGGGGCGCCTAGGGTTCCACGCCCTCCCGAGGCGGCGCAGCAGGAGGCACGGAAGAAGGAGGACCCCGCGACGATGCTGCAGCCCTGGGCTCTTGCGCTCCCGCTTCTACTCTTCTGGGTGGCAGGTGGAGTAGGGAAGGCAGCCAGGTGAGTGTCTGGCTGACGACTGGCCCCGGGCCAAGAGCTTCCCCGCCCCCCACCGTTGGTCCCTTTCCTTTGTCCCCCGTCCCCCTAGGCACCCGTGGGCAGGTGTATCTGTGTGCGTTGAGACGGAATTCAAAGAGGATGTCAGGCTGGGTGCGCCTACAGACTCCCCCGCGCTCCTCTCTGGCCGGCTTCGCAGAACCTCCTTGGCATCTGCTGCGCCCCACCTGGCTGCATCCTTAGGCAGAGGGACCCACCGGTGCGTGCGGACTCGGTGGGCTGCAGACATCCACTGTTGGGCCGGCGTGCGTGTCTGTGGGTGGCTGTGTTCCGTGCTTGTACCGTCCTGTGTTTTCCACTCTATTGGAAGGGGCCCAACTGATGGTCAGTGGCTAGTTTTGCTGCGGAAGGAGGGGGAAAACCAGAGGAGGATCCATGGTGAGGGTTTACTGCTCCCGCCGTGAGGGGCTGGGGGGCCCTCTACTCAATGCCTTCATGATTAATGTTGATGAACTGGAGAGAAAGGCCGGGATTGTCAGATGAAATTGACTCTCTCTTCTTGCCCTGGCAATTCAGCCTCTGAAGCTGCTTCTTTACTTCTCACAAACTTTTCTAAGCCCTGAAACTTATTTTTCCAGAGATCAGCAAAGCCACCTAATAAATACACACTTGTAGTGCATTATGTAGGCCTGGCACTGTCCTAAACACGTGAGACTTATGAACCCATTTACAGCCTGTAAGGGCTCTCCCTGGAAGATACTGTTATTATAATCCTCGAGTTGTAGAAGAGAAAAAGGAGGCGCAGAGAGGTCTAGTAGCTTGCCCCAAGACGCACAGTCAGTAAATGAGGACACCAGCGTTGAAACCCAGGCCATCTGGTCTGGAGTCCCTGCTCTTCCTCAGTGCTGCGCTGCTGCTGTTGTTTAATCGCCCAGTCATGTCCGACTGTTTGGGACCCCATGGACTGTAGCCCCGCAGGCTCCTCTGTACATGGAATTTTCTTGGCGAGAATACCAGAGTGGGTTGCCATTTCCTTCTCCAGGGGGTCTTCCTCGCCCAGGAATCGAACCCACATCTCCTGCATTGGCAGGCGAGTTCTTTACCTTTTACTTTTTGAGCCACCTGGGAAGCCCTAGGACAGCCTTTTGGGAATCACTCACTGAAGAAGTATTCCTGGTTCTCCTGCTTTCCAAGGCATACCCTAGTTTCTTTCTCTACTGTGGCACTATTGAGCACTGTTGGGCTGGGCGGGACAATTATTTGTTCAGGGTGGTTAGAGAGCGGTCCTATGTACTGTAGGATTCTTAGCAGCCTCTGTAACCTCTGCACACTAGATCAGTAGCAATTTCCCTAGGTTGTGACCATCAGAACTGGGTCCAGACATTGCCCAAAGTACTGATATGGGGCTGGGGGTTTTGCACAGTTGTCTCCAGCTGAGTGAGGACCTCTGCACTATTAGTTTTTTTTAGTCAACAGTTTCTGTGGAGAGCTGGCTGAGAGCCTTGGTTTGGAATGGGCTTCTTAAAGGCGAGCCTAGCTATCTTTGTTTGACTTACAGGAAAAATCTTTCATCAGCGTCAGTCACAATATTAAGGGATTTTGAAGTTCAAATAGAATAAGCTTCAGACCCGGTTCTTAGAATGTATGATCACAAGTGTCAATTTCCTTTTCGTGATAAAAATGTAAGGAGATGCAATTTGCTCATGATCACATTTGCTGGAATGCTGGAGGTTCTGGCATCGCTAGAAAGCCCACTTAAGAAACATCAAGTGCTATTTGGAGATGAGACTAATAGTTGTTCTAGCAGTGGACAAATGGACCTCCAGGAGCCTCAGTTTCAGAGGGCCACCAAATTAAATCAGCAGTTGAAAAGCTCCCAAGTTAAACCCAAGAATATTACAATAGAGGCTTGACGTCAGGATTCTGCAATTTCACAGTTTTAAAGATGTGAACCGTGGTTTCTGTCTGTGGTCTCAGGTTCACGAGCTGGTATGCTCATTATCTGTGCAACATGCTTGGAAACATCTCACACTCAGTTTTTCAGGAACTGCCCAGGGACCAGGTGTAATCACCTCCAGCCCCCAGATTACAGACAGGATGTTTACAGGAAAGGCAAGGTGCTCGTAGCACAAGAGCGTGTCCACTGGTTATTTCCTGAGGTTTTACGACTTTTAGTAAAAACTGACTGCTAAAAAAGATAAGCACCTTTGTGGTATTTTTAAATTGGGATACCGTACCATAATTTCAGTGACCTAGAAGATTATATGCCTCTTAAATGATGATTAGTGTGTTATTAGTCAATTAACAGTCATCAAGTGAATAAATCCTCAGCAGCATGCATTGTTTTCATCTTCAGCATCAGAATTTGGCATAAACCCTTTACTTTTATCTTGTATGCTACTTCAAACGAATATTCTAAGTATCTTTGACTTACAGTATTATTTTCAAGTGTACATCATAGTGATTCAGTATTTTTGTAGCTGACACACCATACTGAGTTCTTATAAAATATTGACTATTTCCCTATGTGACCCCCATGTGTTTTAATGCCATTTGGGCTTTGGAACTATTTAGATGCTCTCAACCTGGTTTGTCCAATACAGTAAATACAGTAGTCACTAGCCCCATGTAGCTGTTGAGTACCTGAAACTTAACCAGTCCAAGTTGTGATGTGCTGTGATTGCAAAATATACATTGGATTTTGAAGACTTTCTAATAAACAAAGAACATAAAGCATCTCACCAATCATTTCATATTGAATACATGTTGATAATGTTGTAGAAACACTGTATTAGATAAAATACATTACTAAAATTAATTCCACCTATTTCTTTCACAGTTAAAACAATATGGCTGCTAGAATTATATTTCTATTGCATGGTGTTAGTCTAGAACACTTACTGATCTGAACTCCATCTCCAGCATTCCAGGTCCTGATACTGGTACCTTTCTGCCTTGGCCACATAAGATAAATATGCTATTAACTTTGCTGTTCTTGAGTTTGATGTGTGGTACAACTCCCTTCTTATATTTCTGCAATATACATTTTTTTCTCTATTGAGTTCAAGTAACAATAATGTGAGCGATAAAGGAATTACTGAGTTCATGTATTCATGGACAGAGGCCTGCTTTCTGCAAACTACACCCTGTTTGAGAATTGATTCTTCTCAGAGCCCTGGTGAGGAAGTGCCACTGTCACAATTTTCCACAAAATTAGAGCTTAAAATAGCGTAAATTTGGGATTTCCCTGGTGGTCTCGTGGTTAGGACTCCTTGCTTCTATTGCCGAGGGCACAGGGAACTAAGAGGAAATCAGTTCGACCCCTGGCCGGGGAACTAAGATCCCACAAGCCTTGCAGCGTCGGGCAGGGGTGGGAGCAGGGATATACATTGACTTTCCTAGAGTTCTGGAGGTTGGAAGTCCACAATTTGTCTTATGGGGCTAGAACTAAGCTGTTGGCACGGTTTGTTCCTTCTGTAGGCTCCATGGGAGAATCCATTCCTTGTCTCTTAGACTTATAGGGGCTCCAACAGTCCTTGGCTTGTAGGCACATCACTGCGTCTCTTCTTCCTTTGTCCCTTTGTCTTTTCTCTGACTCTTAATCATGTTCCTCCCTCTAAAAAGAACCCTTTGATTATACCTGGCCCACCCAGAAAATACAGGGTGACCTCCCTGTCTTAAGATGCATAAGAGCACAGATGAAATTTCCCTTTTGTTCCATAAGGTAACATTTCCAGGTTCCAGGGATTATGACATGACCAACTTTTTGGGGGGGTCGTTATTCAGCCTGCCGCAGGAAGTCTGGTTTATGAGTCTGTTGGTCTTGGTTTTATGGATTGGATCTTATATTTAAACATGATTTTAATGATTTGTGAGTGGTTGGTATATCATTCCTTTCTTTATTCTTAAAACCAGGGTTTGTGGGAATATACCCAAAACTCAAGAGCTGAGTGTTTCTAGGAAATGGTGACCATGAAATGCCCAACTACAGGATAGAAATCATTTCTGAGCAGTCTTGTTTCAATAGTTTCATTGGTTTAAAGGGTGTTAAAGTCCAATTTATATGTAATTTATGTACATAATCTAAGGTTAGGTAAACATTAAAATGAATAAGTATATTATCCAGTCTTCATAAATCAGATTGGCATTCAGCTAATTTTGTTGAAACACTATGTGTCAACACTTTTTCAGTGTGATTTCAGACAACTGTCTCTTCAATCCTAAGACATAAGTGTTGGGTCTCTTTGACAGACAGTGGGATAGAGAAAATTGAAATTAGATGATTCCTCAAGAACTGCATTGGATTTGGTCTTCTGCCCTAACAACAGTAACATTCCAATATTTCAAGTTTGTTTCTCAAGAAAAATTGAATACATAGGAGCTGACGATCTTACAAAGTACTTTCTCACATGTTATCACCAGTGAGCCTGTTGAGCTTGATGCTTGCCCAGCACCATCAAGGTATGTGTGTAGAATAAGTGGGGACTTCCTGGTGCTCCATTCTCCCAAGCCCTTCCTCTTTAGGTTTAATTCTCTCAGAATCAGACTCTGAAACCAGAATTCAAGTGTGCACGGTTTATTTGGGAGGTTGTCCCCAAAGTTCTAGTTCTAGTAGGACAGAGAAGGGAAAGACATGTTATATAAATAAGTTACCATTGTGATTGAATTCTGCTGGGGAGTTCTAGAGACAGCAGGGCCCAAGCCTTAGAATTACCCCCTCTGAGGCACAGGAGCTGGGATATCTGTGCTCCCAGCAGTCACTGGTAGATGGCTTCGGAGGATGTCAAGTCTATGTGTTCAGCTTGCCATGCTCACAGGCAGCGCGGACTCTGTGAGGAGCCCTGCATGCCTGGGGAAGGAATTTGAGCTTTGATCTGAGGGCAGTAGTGAGCAAAGCAGGGCATCAGTGGCTGAATTCTTTAATGATAACCCCAACCAATTCATGCTCAGAATTATCACACAATTGCACAAAATAATTTTTAAGATAATGAGCAATAATTTAGTTTACCTGGCAGCATTTTTCCCCTAGTGTACATAATAATAGTCTATAGTATCTCAGATTCGATGAATACAAATTAAAAATCAAAACACCAAAGCAGCAAATACCTTTACAAAGATCATCACCTTGTCCTTCAAGTTTTCCCTTTGTTCGATTTCTGGTCCCCACATATATTACAGTTTTCTATTGCTATTCAACAAAATACTGCAAAGCTTAGTGGTTTAAAACAACATTTATTGTCTCACAGTTTCTGTGAATGGGAAATTCAGGGGCAGTGTACCTAAATGGGGCCTGGGGTTTTTCACCAGGTTACAGTTGAGTTGTTGGCCAAGGCTGCAGTCGTCGAAAGGCTTGACTCCAACTGGAGGATCTTCTTTCAAGATGGTGTGCTCACATGGCCATGGGCTCCTCGCCTTGTGGAGCTCTCCATAAGGCTATTTGGGTGTCCTTATGACATGTCAGCTGACTTCCTACATATCAAGAGTTGCAAAAGACAGAGAACAAAGAGGAGATTATAGTGCCTCCTATGCCCTAACCTCAGAAGTTACTGTCCATCATCCCCACCATAATCTCTCATCAGAAACCAGTCACTAAGTACAGTCCCACATCCATGTTAGGTCCAACTGCCCACCACTCAAAAGCCAATCCTTGAGAGGCAAGATTGGTGGGAAGGAAGTTTGCTTTATTTCAGAGGACAGGGTGCACTCATGTCCACAGGCCGACTCCTCACTGACAATCAGTAGGCAAGAGCGCTCATAGGGGAGTTTCAGGGGTGTCTAGATGGAGGGAGGGGCTACAGGTAGAAACAACATAGTCAACTCTGACAGTCCTGTCTTGGAATTGACCATGCGGTGGTCTGATCAGTGTTAATCTTGATTGTTTTAAGTACAGTTACTCTTCAGCTCCCAAGGTTGGTTTGTTCCCATTTCTTTGAGGCTAGTTCTCAGAACCGTGGCAGCCTATGTCATGACTACAGCCTGGCCATTGTATAGTTACATTCTTGCACACGGTGAGGGTTTTAGTATCTATGAAACAACTCAAAGGATATAGCTCAGAATATTATCTAGAGCTCTTGAGGTGAACTAAAGTTCCTTGACATTTCTTAATGACTAAACTATTATTATTATCGTTGGATAGTGTCACTGACTTGATGGACATGAGTTTGAGCAAGCTCCGGGAGTTGGTGATGGACAGGGAAGCTTGGTGCGCTGCAGTCCATGGGGCTGCAGAGAGCTGGATATGACTGAGCAACTGAACTGAACTGAAACTATTATTATTGTGTCTCCTTTGCTTCTTCATTTTCTCACTTATTTGATCAAATTTTTCTACAGGCAAAAAGCAAGAGGAAGACATGTTGGGGAAAGACTATAGAGTCCTGCTGTATTTCATAAGGGAAGGGGAATTGGGCTTAAATTTTAAAAGGAAAAATATCAAAGAATTAGTGGGTATGTTTTAAAAACATCACAAAGCATTCTCTTTTTCCTTTTCTCACACTGATTACTCCTCAGCCTCCTTTCCCAGCCTTCATTTCTACAGAGATCAGTCTCTGACCCTATTATCTTCCTTATCTAAACTATCTCCATGTGATCTTGCCAGTCCTTGCTCTTTCATGCCATCTGTGTGTCGATGACTTAAAAATGCGAATCTTAAATCTTAGGCTCTCTCTGCTGCATTCTCTTTTTTACTTTTTCTAATTTTTATTGGAGAATACTTGATTTACAATGCTGTGTTAGTTTCAAGTGTACAGCAAAGTGAATCAGTTAAATATATACATATATCCTCTCTTTTTAAGATTCTTTCCCCATATAGGCCAAACAGAGTCTACATTTCCCTGTGTTGTACAGTAGGTCCTTATTGGTTATCTATTTTCTATATAGTAGTTTGTATATGTCAATCCCAGTCTTCTGATTTATCCCTTACCCCCTCTTTACCCCCTGGTAGCCACAAGTTTATTTTCTACAGTGTGACTCTATTGCTGTTTTGTAGATAAGTTTATTTGTACCCCCCCTTTTTAGACTCCACATATAAATGATGACATATGGTGTTTGTCTTTCTCTGACTTACTTCCCTCAGTATAACAACCTCCAGATCTATCCATGTTGTGGCAGATGGCATTATTTCATTCTTTTTTATAGCTGAATAATATTCCATTCTGTATATGTACATCTGCTTCATCTGTTCCTCTATTGATGAACATTTAGGTTGTTTCCATGTCCTGGCTATTGTAAATAGTGCTGCAATGAACACAGGGGAGCATGTATCTTTCTGAATTATAATTTTCTCCAGATACATGCCCAGGAGTGGGATTGCTGGATCATATGGTAGCTCTATTTTTAGTTTTTTTAAGTAACATCCATACCGTTCTCCATAGTGGCTGTACCAGTTTATGTTCCCACTGACAGTGTAGTAGGGTTCGCTTTTCTACATACCCTCTCTTATTGCTTGTAGATTTTTTGATGTTGGCTGCTGGGAGCCAGCACGGGAGATCTCACCCATGACAAGGTCATGCGGAGAGACCTGACGGGCAAGGGGAGTCAGGTCTCAAGGGGTCCTCTGCCTGAGCATCCACCCCGAAACCAAATTCTGTCTGTTTACTGTCTGCTATACTATACTCTTCTGACATTACAGGGGGCTATACTCGACCGCCTTTCTCTGGAAAAAGTTAACTTAGAGCTCCAACTGGTCTCCTGCATATGAAAGGAATGTTTCAGCTCAAATCCCTCTGATGGCTCTCTAACTTGCCTGACAGACTCCCACGGACTTTTACAACTTGTGATTGTTTACAGCCCCCCAACCGTGAGAGGCATGAAACTTAAAACATCTTAAAGATATACAGCCTTTTACAGCTAAGAATTAGTTTGGTGAAGGGTTTCATCGTTGAGTTAATGTTTGCCGCCAGGCCTCCATATCCTTTATCTTTTAGGCACCTGGGAGGATATTAATCAATGTAAACAGGATGCAGAAATAGGAATACAGTAGTTTTGATGTTAGCAATACTAGACTTTTGAGTTAATGAATTTTCTCTTTGTTATGAATCACTGTACTCCTCTTTCCTTGTTAGAAATTGTTGTGTCCTATGTAAGAATGTAACTTTATTTAGTGCTTTCTGAGAGTGGCACTTTGGGAGTGTCCAGACAGATTAGTGTCAAAAACCCGGGTGTCGTTCCTGACCAGTTGCTCTTCCTCCCCACTTGTGCACAGTCAGGTGCTAAGTCTCACTCCAACCATGTGTCAAGTCCATCTCCTTCTCTCCCTCCTGCCTGCCACCATCCAGCCTTTGGGAAGAACAACACTATTAAGGCAAATAAGTTTTCTGCTTGACAGACCCTTATCAGAAAAGGACCATAAAATGCTAATAGGCCTTCTGGCCAGAAGATGATGTAAATCACCTAAGATTTGTGTATACAGCTAGGTGTGCAGAGAGAAAGCCTGGTCTCGATAAGAGTCAGGGCTGCTGACACTGCATAACTTTGTATTATCCATTGATCTCTATGTACAACCAAAAGTATAAAAAGCTTTCCTGAACAATAACGGATGGACCAGTCCATCCAGACTGGTTTCCCCCATGTGGTCTTTTCTCCTTCTCTTCTTTTCTGGCTGAATTCCCATCTGGGGCGTGGAGGCTCACCATGTCTATTTACTTGCCCTGGCTTCTAAGACCCAAGCGAGCGGGAGCCCAAGGCGGGGCACCCTCCGCTATTCAAGCGGGCGCCGGTGGCCTACGTAGATGGTGCAAACCTCTTGTCTCGAGGTTTTATTAGCTTTCCACATAAACCAAGTTATTCAGCCTCTTTACTCCACTAATTTTCCTACTATACTATTCTTTCCTAATCTCTTTATATTTCTAATTAAATAGTCCTTTCCCAGCGCTGACTCCATCCCCGTTTCGAATTCCCTGGAATCACTGGGGCTGGACCCTGGCAGTTGGCCATTCTGACTGGCATGAGGTGACACCACACTGTAGTTTGGATTTGCATTTCTCTCATAATTAGTGATACTGACCATCTTTTCCTGTGTTTTTTAGCCATCTGAGTGTCTTCTTTGAAGAAGTGTCCACTTAGATCTTCCACCCATTTTTTGATTGGGGTGTTTGTATTCTTGATATTGAGCAGCATGAGCTGTTTATATATTTTGGAGATTCATCCCTTGTCAATTCTTGCCCTATCCATCGGGATGTCTCACTGAGCTTAGGATATCCAAAACCAAACTCTTGGTCAGCTCTCCAAAACTCATTCCTGCTTCTCATACATTCCCCCTGTTCCAGAAGTGTCCAGACGGATTAGTGTCAAAAACCCGGGTGTCGTTCCTGACCAGTTGCTCTTCCTCCCCACTTATGCACAGTCAGGCGCTAAGTCCCACTCCAACCATGTGTCAAGTCCGTCTCCTTCTCTCCCTCCTGCCTGCCACCATCCAGCCTTTTAACCAGCCTCTCTCACTGGAACCACCCCCCCCCCAAGAGCTTCCACTACCTTCTTCTTTTGTCCCCTCTAGTCCATGTCTTAGAGTTTTCTCCTTGAGAACAAATTAGGTCAGGTCAGCCCTCTCCTTAAAACCTTCCAGCAACTCTCCATTGGATTAAGAATAAGCAAGAGAAATAGAAGAAGCAGTGAAGAGTCCCAAGCTTTGTATACTCATGGCATGGGAAATTTGAAGATGCATCAACACACACTGGGATATGCTTGATAGCTTGAGCATTTTGGATTGGGTTCTCAGATGCCTACACGTCCAGGAAAGTGAGATGTTTTGGGGGCATCCCTGGGCCTGCTGGACTTGGACTCTGTATCTCAAAAATAGATGGGAGCCCAGAATTTATTTTAACTAGTTGGGTACTATGGACTTGTTGTGCTGGAAGTTTTGATAAAAACAGGAGAAAGCAAAAACAAATCTCTTCTGGCTGGGCCTTGTTGTCTGTATTTAGGAAATACTTCCTTTCTTTTACTTGGCAATATTTAAATGTAAAAACATCGGCAAAAAAGTTTTAACTTCCCAATTTGTCTTGGAGAATATCATAAAGTTTCCTGGAACCTGACCATAAACAAGCATACTAAAAATTCTGGCAAAGTGTATTTATGCAGAAAATAAGGAATCCCATGAAGAAATACTATACAACTTACCCAATCCCTGGAATGTTTTAAAAAACATTAACTTCAGCTGTGGAGACGGTGACTTGTGATTAATCTGATCAATGTAGACAGCAAGCTGTGTAATGCGTGAAAGGTGCTCTGGGCAATTCAGCAGGTAGCTCAGATAGCCACAGCTCAGGGCCTCCTCCCCACAGAGACTTCACCTACAGTGCCACTTCCCTGCCTCAGGACTGGGTGCCTTGAACCTTCTATATGTCCAGTGTTGCTTAGGAAGAGAGATCAAAGGCAGAGCACACAAGCACACATGCGCAAGCAGCTGTCTAGCCTGGCCAGACCTCCCAGGGTGGCAGAGAATGTTGGTGGGATCCTTTCAGTCCAAGACCAAGAATTCTCTTTCTAGCTTTCTCTTTCTCTTTCAGGAACTCCTTTTTTATGGATCACCCCAGGTTTACCGGGTTCCATGGAGTTGGGTTAATCCAGCCAAATGCATATGTCTCATGATACTCAGATGTCTTCTAAATTCAGGACTATGCCTTAACCATGCATTCTTGATCTCCCAGCATGCACTGCTCCATTTTTGTACATTTAAAAAAATGCTTTGCTAAATATGAAACTAAATGCAAATCATACTGATATCTTTCTAAGTTTTTGTTTGTTGTTTCAGTGGATTCACACATGAGGAAAATATCATGTGTACTAGATTTTAGGAAAACAAACGGTCTTGGACTATTACTCTCTTTATCAAGGTAGGCTAACTTCATGTGTCAAACCATCCCAAAATCACAGTGGCTGAACACAGTAGAAGTTCATTTCTTTGCCTGCCTTCAAGTCCAACACACATTTGAGAGAGTCTGCTATGTGCTCTCACATGGGACCAGGTTCCATCCATCTTGAGGTGCCATCTTTGGCCAGGGCCCCAGTGTCCTCTATATTGGGCTGATGGAAATGAAATTGAGGATCCCACAGGAGGCTCTGTGCACAGGCTTGGAGACAGTCTATCCCCATTCTGTTGGCCAAAACCAGTCATGGAATGTAGCTTTGTGCCCAGCAGACACAGAAATGTATTTACTGAGCACTTAGCCTTCTCTTCCGTGATCATTAAATTGTAATAAAAGATATACACATATTTGGACATTTTTAACTTCTAAAATTATAGTTCCATATGGTTTCACCTAATAGTTTGTATTTCTATTCCAGAGTACTCACAACTAGATATTAAAAGAGTGGTCAAATTACTGGTGGGAAAGTT
Source organism: Capra hircus (assembly GCF_001704415.2). Classification (NCBI taxonomy): domain Eukaryota; kingdom Metazoa; phylum Chordata; class Mammalia; order Artiodactyla; family Bovidae; genus Capra; species Capra hircus. Next base: position 11,944 of record NW_017189550.1, on the reverse strand, counting down.
AGTGACTGGCCCTGGATTAGGGCAAAAGGCAGGTAGGAGATGATACTGGGAAAGTAATCTGAATTACTTACTAATATTTACTTGCAGTGTCATTCAAGAACTCTGAAGTTAAAGAAACAAAAAGTTAAAGCTTTTTTTTGCAGTTTTTAGAAAAATTTTATAAGATAGTGTGTCCCACTGTTCTCATCAATATTGTGCTTGCCTGTGGTAGATTCTCTCTCCCCCTCAATAATATTGTTTCAGCTTAATCAGAAACATTTTAAATACTTTTCTTTTTACCCATAATTTTAAATAGCTGCCATATGTGAATTAAAAAAACTAGCAAGCATAGAATGCTGGATTCTATAGAACTGGATTCTTGGTGTAATAAATAAATTTCCTCCAGAATCTACAAATCAGCAAGTAATTATTAGCATTCTATCCACTAGTGATTTCCCTCTTTTAAACTGTTTTCCCACTTTCCTGACCAGATGTAGAATTTGATGATTAAACCAGTAAAATCCCATTTGTGGCTATCCCTTTGAAGCTGTTTCTCAAAACTGGGTGACTACATGGACTGCACACTCATTAATTACAAAGCACGTTGCTCATTTATGGACTCATATGGTTCTCTGATGGCTTTTTCTACAGAGTTCTTTCAAGGTGCTTGCTCTCCTGTAGGAAATATGCACGGAACATGTCTCTGCATCCACAGAGCAGCTGGAGACCGCAGCGATGTTATATGATTTGTGTAGTTGCCTGAACATCCAGAATCCATTGTATATTTCTCAGTCATGAGTTGAGTCTTAGTTGTTCTTTCCATATTTTAAACAAGTGAGGAGAATGCTAGATGTAATGTCGAATTTGTGATGTCTTCCAACAGATCTGTAATGCTAAAATGCATTTGTGACCAGGGAAGGCATCCCTGATAGTGGATAAGAAATCTGACTTCATTAACAAGATTTTGCTTAAGTGTTCATCATTAATATTTTGAAGAACTTTACAAGTGATACTTTGTACAGTGTCAAAAATGATGTTTTGGAAGAAATTAATACTCCTCAGATTTCTCAGTTTCACCTTTCACCTAAAGGCAAACATGTGAAAGCAATAAAACTTGAGAAAGCAGATTTCTCTGTAGAGTTCTGTTAATGTACAAACAGTATATGAATTTCACCTTCTGGTAACTTTCTTCTCTTACTTAACCCCAGGCAGTATTCTACACAATCAAAACTAATTGACTTTGACAAATACATATGAAGTGGGCTTGACCACCTGTACCAGGAACCCTGGGCTTTTTCACCAAAGTTTCTAAGTAACCTTTTTTTTTAAAAATCATATTTCAACATTTTAATTTGGTTCTTTGTAATTTCACACCTCACAGTTTCAGTAATCTTTTTTTTTTTGGTATAATTGTCATAAAACATTATGTTCATTTCAGATGTACAACACAGTGATTCAATACTTGTATACACTGCAAAATGATCACAACAGTAAGTCTAGCGACCATCTCTAAACCATACATAGCTACAGCATTTTCTTCCTTGTGATGGCAACTTTTAAGATTTACTCTCTTAGCAACTTTAAAATATGCATTACAGTGTTATTAACGATGGGGCTTTCCTGGTGGCTCAGTAGTGAAGATCTGCCTGCCACCGCAGGAGACTCGATTTCGATCCCTGGGTGGGGAAGATTTCCTGGAGGAGGGCATGGCAACCTACTCCAGTATTCTTGCCTGGGAATCCCATGGACAGAGGAGCCTGGCGGGCTACAGTCCATGGGGTCACAAAGGGTCAGACACGACTTAGCAATTGAGCATGAGCACACACAATTAACTATAGTGGCCATGCTATATATTACATCCCCAGGACTCATTTGTTGTATAACTGGAACTTTGTACCTTTTGATCCCGCTTACCTGTTTTGTGGCCCCTGCCAGCAATTGCAGATCTCTTCTCTGTATCTTTGAGCTTGGGGTGGTTTTTTGGTCTGTGTTTTAGATTCCACATTTAAGTATACATAAGTGAGATCATACAGAATCTGTCTTTCACGTAGCATAATGCCCTCAAGGTCCATCCATGTTGTTGAAAATGGCAAGATTTCATTCTTTATCATGGCTGAATAATATTCCATTGTACATACATACCACTTTTTTTTCCCATCCATTCACTCACTGATAGACAGTTAGGTTGTTTCCATATATTGGCTTTGTAAATAATGCTGCAGTGAACATAGGGGAGCATATGGATTTTCTTTGGATAAATACCCAGAAATGTAACTGCTAGATTGTATGGTTGTTTTGTTTTGTTTTAAAATTTTGAGGACCCTCCATGCAGTTTTTCAGAGTGGCTGTACCAATATTTATTCCCAGCAACAGTGGAGGATGGTTCCTTTTCTTCATATCCTCAGACACTAGTCATTTGTTGTCTTTTGATGATAGCCATTTTGGCAGGTGTAAGGTGATGCCTCATTGTGGTTTTGATTTGCATTTTCCTGATGACTAGTTGATGTTGAGCATCTTTTTGTATGTGTGTTGCCCATCTGAATGTCTTCCTGTGAAAAAATGTCACTTCACATTTTCTACCCATTTCAAAATCAGAGTGGTTGTTTTTTTTTAATGAGCTGTTTGAGTTCCTTTTATATTATAAATATCTATCTTATATTTTATATTTGGGCATTAGCCCCTTATCAGATACATGATCTGCAAATATTTCCTCCATCTGGTAGGTTGCCTTTCATTCTGTTGGTCTCCTTTGCTGTGCAGAGCTTCTTAGTTTGATGTAGTTCCTACTTGTTTGCTTTTGCTTTTCTTGCCTTTGCTTTTGGTCTAATGTTTCAATAATCTTGTTGGCGCCTGTTGCGTTCACCTCTCTTCTATGGACGCTGCTTTGTGTCTTGCAAAATCCTTGCTATTTCCAACTGCTTGAAACCTCTGGATAACTCTCTGGCGCCTTTAGGATGGGCCAAATGTTTCATGTGGACACAGGCCCTTCCTTTCTGGACCTCATTTATCTCCTGCTCCTTCTCCCTCCCACTGTTCTCTCTGCTTCCCTTCTCACTCCCCTGATCCACACACTTTCTCTGCTCCAACTTACAGGCCACTGATTCCTCATGTTCTTGATGGCCCCTTTTGAGGATGAAGCTGGGTTTCTGGCATCAGGGAATAGGTAGTTCAGTTCAGTCGCTCAGTCGTGTCTAATTCTTTGCGACCCCATGAATCACAGCACGCAAGGCCTCCCTGTCCATTACCAACTCCTGAAGTTCACTCAGACTCACGTCCATCGAGTCAGTGATGCCATCCAGCCACCTCATCCTCTGTTGTCCCCTTGTCCTCCTGCCCCCAATCCCTCCCATCATCAGAGTCTTTTCCAATGAGTCAACTCTTCGCACGAGGTGGCCAAAGTACTGGAGTTTCAGCTTTAGCACCATTCCTTCCAAAGAAATCCCAGGGTTGATCTCCTTCAGAATGGACTGGTTGGATCTCCTTGCAGTCCAAGGGACTCTCAAGAGTCTTCTCCAACACCACAGTTCAAAAGCATCAATTCTCTGACACTCAGCCTTCTTCACAGCCCACTCTCACATCCATACATGACCACAGGAAAAACCATAGCCTTGACTAGAAGGACCTTAGTTGGCAAAGTAATGTCTCTGCTTTTGAATATATTATCTAGGTTGGTCATAACTTTTCTTCCAAGGAGTAAGCGTTTTTAATTTCATGGCTGCAGTCACCATCTGCAGTGATTTTGGAGCCCAAAAAGATAAAGTCTGACACTGTTTCCACCGTTTCCCCATTTATTTCCCATGAAGTTATGGGACTGAATGCCGTGATCTTCATTTTCTGAATGTCGAGCTTTAAGCCAACTTTTTCACTCTCCTCTTTCACTTTCATCAAGAAGCTTTTTAGTTCCTCTTCATTTTCTGCCATAAAGGTGGTGTCATCTGCATATCTGAGGTTATTGATATTTCTCCCAGCAGTCTTGATTCCAGTTTGTGCTTCTTCCAATCCAGGGTTTCTCATGATGTACTCTGCATATAAGTTAAGTAAGCAGGGTGACAATATACAGCCTTGAGGTACTCCTTTTCCTATTTGGAACCAGTCTGTTGTTCCATGTCCAGTTCTAACTGTTGCTTCCTGACCTGCATACAGATTTCTCAAGAGGCAGGTCAGGTGGTCTGGTATTCCCATCTCTTTCAGAATTTTCCACAGTTGATTGTGATCCACACAGTCAAAGGCTTTGGCATAGTCAACAAAGCAGAAATAGATGTTTCTCTGGAACTCTCCTGCTTTTTCCATGATCCAGCGGATGTTGGCAATTTAATGTCTGGTTCCTCTGCCTTTTCTAAAACCAGCTTGAACATCAGGAAATTCACGGTTCACATATTGCTGAAGCCTGGCTTGGAGAATTTTGAGCATGACTTTACTAGCGTGTGAGATGAGTGCAATGGTGTGGTAGTTTGAGCATTCTTTGGCATTGCCTTTCTTTGGGATTGGAATGAAAACTGACCTTTTCCAGTCCTGTGGCCACTGCTGAGTTTTCCAAATTTGCTGGTATATTGAGTGCAGTACTTTCACAGCATCATCTTTCAGGATTTGAAATAGCTCCACTGGAATTCCATCACCTCCACTAGCTTTGTTCGTAGTGATGCTTTCTAAGGCCCACTTGACTTCACATTCCAGGATGTCTGGCTCTAGGTGAGTGATCACACCATCGTGATTATCCAGGTCATGAAGATCTTTTTTGTACAGTTCTTCTGTGTATTCTTGCCATAGGGCTCTTCCTATTGGAGCTGGGGCACTTATTGCTTGCAAATCTGAGGTCAAGAAGGGGAAAAGTGGGAAAAGGGGAAAGGTAGGAGAGAGGGATATTTTAGGAGTTTGGGATTGACTTGTGCACACTGCTATATTTAAAACAGAATATAAGCAAGGACCTACTCTATAGCACAGGGAATTCTACTCAATGGTCTGTAATAACCTAAAGGGGAAAAGAATTTTAAAAGAATCAATATATGTATATGTATACCTGAATCACTTTGCTGTACACCTGAAACTATACAACATTGTAAATCAGCTATACTCCAATACAAAATAAAAATATTTTTAAAAAGAAATTTACAGGTCAGCTCCATGATTTGTTGATAGATTGAAATCTCACTAAATGAATACATGTTCCTTAGAAAAATATGGAATTAAATTCCCATGGTTTCTTCTTTGTCATATGTTCTTTTTAAATCCACCTGAAATGTGACATCTTCTTCTTTTATGGGCAAAGTCAGTTTCTCCCTCCACTCTGCTCCCCAGACTCAGCTCCATGTTGCTAAAGGAAGAGAAAACAGATGTGGGCACTTTGTCAAAGTTCAGTACAAATATGGTGAAAAAAAAAACTGACTCTTTGAGGATCTAGATGGAAGATTTTTTCCTCAGGATAAGGTAAAATTATATTATGTTATTCATCAGGGCATGGGGACAGCTACTTTTACCAATTAGTTTTGATCTTTGTGTTTCATTCTTAAGCATATCAAGACAAATAACCCAATTAGAAAATGGGGAAAGGACCTGAATAGACCTTTCTCCAAAGAAGATACACAAAGAGCCAATAAACACATAAAAAATGCTCGACATCATTAGCCATCTGGGAAATACAAATCCAAGCACAGTACTACTTCTCAACCACTGCTGCTGCTGCTGCTCCTGCTAAGTCGCTTCAGTCGTGTCCGACTCTGTGCGACCCCATAGACAGCAGCCCACCAGGCTCCCCTGTCCCCGGGATTCTCCAGGCAAGAACACTGGAGTGGGTTGCCATTTCCTTCTCCTCTCAACCACTGGAATAGCTGTAATGAAAAAATGGACAATAACAAGTGCTGGTGGGAACATGGACAAGTTGGAGTCCTCACACACTGTTGGTGGAGGTGTGAAACGATACAGCTCTCTTGGAAAACAGTGTTTTGTTGTTGTTCAGTCACTCAGTCATATCCGACTCTTTGTTACTGCATGGACTGCAGCCAGGCTTCCATTCATTTCCTGAAATGCAAAAAGGTAAAATGATTGACTGAGGACGATGTACAAACAGCTGAGAAAAGAAGAGAAGCAAAAGGCAAAGGAGAAAAGGAAGGAAAACAGTGCGTCAGAAAGTTCTTCAAAAAGTTAAACATAGAGTGCCTATCATCCAGCAATTCCACTCCTAGGTATATACCCAAGAAAAACGAAAGCATATGTTCACACAAAAGCTAATACACAGTGTTCATAGCAGCATTATTCTTAATAGCAAAAAGTAGAGACATCCCAAATGCCCATCAACTGAGAAACAGATAAATGTGGTCTATTCATACAATAGAATATTATTCACCAGTAAAAACGAACTACTCTTATGTGTAGTTCAAGATGAATGAACCTTGAAAACATGCTAAATGAAAACAGTCAGACACAAAACGACCATAGAGGTATGACTACACTTATGGGAACTGTCCGGAATGGGCAAATCTAGACACAGAATGTAGATTTGTCGGTGCCAGGGAATGGAGGGAGGGGAGAATTGGGACCAAGTGCTGTTAGGTGTGTCCTGGAATCGGTGCTGACAGCTGCAGCAAGCGCGTGGTCAAATGTGCATTCCTTGTCTGTTAAAGCGCCCAGGTGTTTAACATGCATGCATCTTATCATGTATTTCCTGTGCAAGGGGAAACCACCCCAGCCATCCACCAAATACACAGCAGAAGCCTTTTCTTCCAGAATCTGGTGGTAACCCTGCCCAATCGTGGAATGCGTGGCAAGCTACCACCTTGGCACTTGGGGTCGGGGCCCACTCTTTCCGGCCTCTAGGTCAAGGTCAGCAAACTGGCAGCCCTCAGGCCAAGGCTAGATGGCCCTCTGTTTCTATGTGGCTCTTGAGCTAAGAATGGCTTTTACTTTAAAAACGGTTAAAATGTATCAGTGTCCATAAATATTTACTGAATACGGCCATGCCCATCTATCTACTGTTGCTTGCAGCTGCTTTTGCACTTGGACAAAGACCCCGTGGCCCGCGGAGCCTAAACTATTCACCATCTGCCCCTTTATGGAAAACATCTGCCAACCTCTGCTCTACAGATGAAGAGTTGAGTGAATTGTGTTTCCACGAGTGAGGAGGGCGCCCTGGCTGGAACCGCTGACAGGGCTCTGCTGGGGTTGTGACTGCTCCTTCGGGCTGGAGTTGCCTCATCTGTGACAGGAGATGGCTTGCATGAAGGCTCTCCATAGCGTCTTTTCCAGCTTTGACGCGTCTCTAGTGTATCAAGATTCCAGTGTGTTCGGTGGCCGCCAGGTGGCCAGTGGGGCAGAGGGGCAGCGCTCTTGTCTGCGACGAAGCCAGGGGGCCCAGGGAGTCATGTGAGCACACAGGGGGCACGGACCTGGACCCAGACCTGGGGAGCCAGTGTGTCTGGACAGACAGATCTGAAAACTGGCCCTCTCCAGGGTTCAGAAGCAGACGATTTGGGCCACTCTCACATGTCCTAGTTGCATAGATTATATGGAGGGCCCAGTTCTGTTGATTTCCGTATTTAATGGCTGCGCTGGGTCTTCCTTGCTGTGCGGGCGTTTCCCTAGTTGCAGGGAGTGGGGGCTGCTCTCCAGTGGCGGGCTTCTCCCTGCGCTGGCTTCTCTTGTTGCAGAGCAGGGGGCCTCTCTAGTGGTGGCGCATGGGCTTAATGGCCCCGCGGGAGGCAGAACCCTCTCAGACCAGGGATTGCACCCGTGTCGCCTGCAGTGGCAGGTGGACTCTTAGCCACTGAACCCCCAGGGAAGTCCCATGTAATCCAGTTCTCTTAAACCCTGGGGAAGAAGGAAATGGCTGATGCTAAACATTGGGGACCTGGAGAAGGGCATGGCAACCCACTGCAGTATTCTTCCCTGGAGAATCCCCATGGACAGAGGAGCCTGGTGGGCTGCAGTCCATGGGGTCGGCGAAGACCTGGGAACATGCCTGAAGTGACTTAGCACAATTATTGGTGAAGGCTGGCAAGGGATGATGGCAGAGGCTGGCAATCTGAAATTCAGGTTTTCAAAATCCGATCTAGCACTTCCAGCAGGTTTGTGGCAATTGACCAGGTAACTGTCACATCTCCTGTCCATAGAGTAGCAGGGCAGAGTCTCTGGTGCTTCCGGTTTCTCAGTTCTAACATGTGGCTCTTTATCCACAGTCCAAGGGATCACGCGTTGTCGGCATCGTTGCTCCAGCCTGGTGTCTGTCGCTATGGAACCATACTGGCCTGCTGCTATGGCTGGAGAAGGAGCAGCAAGGGAGTCTGTGAAGGTACTTTGGTAAAAACTCAGACCACCCGGTGCTCAGGTGGTTGGCCTGGGTCCTGCAGTTTTTCTCTGTGACACCATGAGCTGTCACCAGGTTGCCAGTGGCTTTCCCAGAGCAGGGACACAGTCCTAACTGACAGCCAAGGTCTAAGTTCTTGTGAGATCTCTTTCCCATTCAAAATGTGGCTGACCCATCACCCTTGATGTGATGTGTTTGTTTTAGGAGCCCTATTTCATCAGTTCTTTCTGCTGTTCTCTTAGTCAGTATGGCTGTTTTTGTTTTAATCTAGAGAAACTGAGTTAGGCAAAACAGGTCAAGAAATACCTCATTCTAATGATAATTTTTTCAACTGACTTCTAATGAATTCCACTTTTTAATTATGAATCACCCAACCAGTAGGCTTTGGTCACAAGCAAGAAGGTTAGCCATTTACTTTGTAGTTTGGTTACTCACATTTTTCAAGTCCATCGTGCCTATTTCTAGATGGTTTCAAAGGGATGCGTGCATATATATGCAAGATATGCATGGTTTTGTTGTGTACATTTCAAAGTAAGTTTCCATAATTTGCTTTGACATCATTTCTCAGACCAGTGTTCTGAACTCTGAGAGAGGCCTCTGACAATTTCAAAAGAGTCGGGGAGGCTAGGAATGAGCACAGAGTTTTGTGTATGTTAATTTCTATAATAACCGACACTCTCAGTGTAAAAGAATCAAATCTGTAATCTTCGAAGCTGGACTAACCAGGGGTACATTCTTTCAGGGCAGGAATCTGGTCACAGGGCCCCGTGTATCTAGAAGGTGGCATAGAACCTGAATCCTTAATCTGTTAAGTGGGATGAACAGACATTTGCATGTCCCATATACTTTAGGCACTGGTGTGGATCATATTGGATTATAAACTATAAAGCCCAAGAGTGTTAGTGATTTTTAAGAATAATAATTCTACACTCTTTTTCTGCTCCTTTCCCTGCCCCAACCTCCTCCTCTTTGATTTAGCTGGTTCAAAAATAATCTGGGCAGACTGTAGCTGCGGGCAGAACTTGACCATGTCCGAAATCCATGAAACATTGGAGGACGTTGGATCTCGCTCCCACATGTTTAGTCAAGTCACTTGGTCGTGTCCGACTCTTTGCGACCCCATGGACTGTAGCCCACCAGGCTCCTCCATCCATGGAATTTTCTAGGCAAGAGTACTGGAGTGGGTTGCCATTTCCTTCTCCAGGGGATCTTCCCGACCAGGGATCGAACCCGGGTCTCCACATTGCGGGCAGATGCTTTACCGTCTGAGCCACTAGGGAATCCCCCCACGTGTTTGATATTATGTAAAACCCTGCACTGCCGTGGTTTCCTTATGAGGAGATGACAAGAGTGTGAAGATAGGCAGAAGTAATGTTTGAAGGTCATCATGCCTGCCTAGCAAAAGAAAGTTAGAACGTTCCCCTGGGACTTTGTCGGTGGTGCTCACACTAGTCGGGGGGGTCACGATCAAGGGCATTGTCTTGAGAACCAGACTGACGTGGGTGACCTTGGGCAAGGTAGATAAGCTTGCTCAGGGCTCCATTTCCTCCCTTGCAGACTTCTTTCGGTCAAAGCAGCAGGTGATGAGGGGGTTCAATGTTGCTTTTTTCTCCTTCTAAACACAACCATGATACATTTGTCTTTGAAGTCAGTCAGGTGGGAAGGGTCAAAAACCACATGGGGTACCTGCTTTGGAATCTCTCTTACAGCCACAGGAACCTCAGGACCTCCGGCCATAAAACGTGCATGTCTCTGGTGAATAAATGAGGGTGAGTTTGCTTTTCCAGAAGGGCTAGTTTATAACTAGATCAGAGCAGTCAGACCATGGTGCACACAGCCAATCACATTCTCACCACTTTTGTGGCCAGTATTCATACCAGAGGCCTGAAAAGAATTGAAAGCCAGATGCTAAAGGGCATTTCCAACACTCCGCTCCCACTGTGTGTTTGGCAAGCTGAAGAGACGGTCAGCACACCCTCTGCCCCCGTCAAATGTTGACACAGTAAATGGCAATGATTTTTGCATCTATGATCTGTATCATATTACATCCAATCGGCATGGTCCTTCTTGATGGTAAAGTCATCCGCTCCTCGAAGCACCAGGTAACAGGCTGGTTAGTCCCTGATCACCAGGCCTCTGATTTCTAAGCCGTGGAGTGCATGGTGATGCGACAGGAACGCATGCCAACTTGCCTGAACAGGCAGAGCCAGGCTCCAGCCTGTGAGGGTGCAGTCTGCCCCAGCCTTCACCTCTACTGACTGATCAGCCCTCAGTCCTTCAGAGGCCCTGCCTCTATGCCAGAGCTTTCTAGATCTCAGCCTCTGCCCTGCTTAAGTCTGTTCCCAGGGCAGCGTCTGCTTCACTCAGTATCGTTAGCCTTCAGGTATGGGTCACTTAGTGAGATATGGGACACTTAGTGAGATATGGGATAACGAGCCAGAAAGAGTGGGGAAAGAGTGGATAAACACTCCAGAAAGATGGAGGAGTTTTGCAGGGAAATTAGACAAGAGAGCTTCCTTTATCTAAAGCACACTTAAATCTCAGACCATTTTAGACATAAACGGAATTTCCCCATGCCATAGATTGGCTGTTCCCATCACAGATCCGAAGTTACCGTAAATCAAAAACGTCTTTCTGGAGTGCTGACCTCCAAACAGCAAGGATATTAATATTCACCACTTCTCCTCTCTTCTCTTTGGCATTTATCCTGGGCTTTCCTGTCTGGACTGCATTGAAAATAACTTTCCAGGGAGCAATCAGAGGTCTTGGGGCTTTAAAAAAAAGGTTTATTTTCTAACATTTAGAGTTAAAGCTGCATCTCCAAGAACATAACCATAACAAAATATCCCTGGAAATCCAATTCTATCTTGTTTGCCTCCAAAAGTAGAACCTTGGTGGGAAGCGTGTTTCCCCCTACCTTCTTTCACTTACGATCTACTTCAAGCCTTGAAATGTTTCCCTGTTCAAAGTTCTACACTGACTGCTTTGTCATTCAAAACTATTTCAGTGTCTAACATGTTCACACTATTACATGCAGAAGGAGAAACAAAGGCGAGTGTTTATATCCGTGTTCTGAAAGCACTTAGCCTCAGATAGTAGATAGAAGTGAAACACAGAAGCGAAATATCTGGCTAGTTATTGAATACGGTGAAGATATCAGTTTCGTGGAGAAGCCTGCCAGAGTTTGTGGAGTTCTCAGAGATGAGCAGAAGTTCACGTCTGGCTGGAGAAATCTGTACAAGCTTCTGGAAGGAGGGGCCCTACAAGGTAGTCCTTGAAGGATTGTTAGAATATTAACCACTGGAGTGGCGGGAGGGGTGCGCAGGATGGGGTAACAATAGAGAAGGGGTAAAAAAGCGCAGAGTAGGTCAGAGAAGAGCAGGCAGTCTGGTTTGACCTCATCGTTGCCTGGGTTCAGGGAACAGAGTAAGACTAAAACAAGGCCGAGGCCAGATCATGGTTATGACCCCTGTCCTGGATTCAGGACCCAACAGAGATTATTTGATGGCTTCTAGGCAATGAAATCGGTCCTGAATATTCGTTGGAAGGACTGACGCTGAAGCTGAAACTCCAATACTTTGGCCACCTGATGCAAAGGACTGACTCGTTGGAAAAGACCCTGATGCTGGGAAAGATGAAGGGCGGGAGAAGAAGGGGACGACAGAGGAT